>NC_090436.1:1001233748-1001534548 GCF_031143425.1 Pleurodeles waltl
GGAGACCGTCAGGCAGCCGGCCGCGTCCCTGGAGGGGCGTGGCCTACAGAGGTACGGTCGTACCCCAAGTGGGACTGGGGCTTTGGGTGGTTACTGGGACTACGGAGGGCCAAGGGGAGGGGGCTGACGTCCTATCAGGGGGGTGAGACAGTGTAAAAAGGGGAAACCAGTGTACCTTCTAACCGCACGAAACCCAACCCTAAATAATTACCACCACAAGAAGGGGAGCTCCACGAAGGCACTTGGGGCAAGGAGGAGGACGTGATAAAAAGTATCCCTCACCTACCTGCACTCCTACCTATTCCCCCACCCCCCTACTAAACCCAAATAATCCTACCTACTTCTTAAAACCCCACTTACCTGTTTTTCTTTTCTTTTCTTTTCTTCCTTATTTTTGGATACCTGGGCCGCTGTCACACGGGAGGAGCAGAACCCTCTTAAAGCCGGACCAGACCCCACCAGGACCCTTGTCCGAACCCTGGAAGAGAAAATAAATAAACAAGGGATTTATTATTTGCATTTAGAGACTATACCAAGTCTGGTATTCTGAGAAGAAGATAAGTTTACCTTATAAACGTAACAGAAATAAATTAGTTAACCCCTTGAAAATGCGTCAGTCGTCTTAATCCAATATCCCTTCCACTCGGGATAAAGAACCCGTTACACCCGGTATGGCATCTACTTCTAACAACCATTCCGATTTGCGGGACTGCACACTTGAACATTTGTCTTCTGACCCTCCTGTGGCATTACAGATTGTAGTGGACAGTGAAATTTTACTCGCTTCATGCTTTCCTCAAACACTGAAATGCATCTCATCCTAAAATCTTTACTTGCAGTGTGAGGCCTGGTTGGAGAATTAATAATAAAGTGAGTCCAGCCAGTTGACTTCCTTAGAATGCCGTTATTTATAAGGTAAATGTGAGAACTCTAAACCGGAAGGCCTGGACTCTATGCCTCCCAATAGAAATAGTACAGAATTAGTTATAGGTGAGTTCCCACTGCAAAAATTACAATTAGTAAGCCCAATGCTTAAATAATTGTTTAATGCATCAGAATGAAAAGTTCAGTTCCATAGGTATATAATCCAAATACTAAATGACAGTCTTTGAGTTGAAAATAGGTTCCAAAGGTCAACAAAGTCGTAGTCCAATCAAATAATAAAGCGATCAAACCAAAGTTGAGAAAGTAATTGAGTAGCGATGTTTGAAGGAGGAACAGCCAACACGTGTTTCGCCCCTTTGGCGGGTAGGCAGGGGCTTTCTCAAGGCTGTGGAAAATATATGTGCAATATGAGTTACTTGTTCAGCTAGAGTATTTCTAGTATATAAGTATGCTGTCCGTGCAGGTCATGCAGGGCCTATTGTGCTCCCACGTGGTGAAATCTATGATTGTAGAAATATGGTGCATAGAAGAATCCCCAGTGTTAACTGTGCTTCGGTTTAGAAAAGATTAAAAGAAAGGAAAAAGGAAGTGCGAGAAGTTAAGCAAGTAATTGTAGTTCTATTCATTAGGTGGAAAAACGAGTACATACTGGCACTCACGTAATAATGATTCATGCTTCAAGGAGATATGTAAATCAACAGGTATTTTTAGACACATGCAATAAAAAATATTAGTATGGCCAAGGTGAAAGACTCTAAAAAGAATAATAACATACCCCAGTTCAAAGCTAAATTGCGAACTTCTGACACCAATTGTCACAATTTATGGGCAAGGAATCTAGACATGAAAACAAGTTTTGGAAACTCACATATACATACAATTTAAGCTAAATAGCACAATGATGAAAAATGCCCAGACATTGGTGGTAATAATAAAATCTCCCCCTTGGAGAATCATAGCTCAACTAATATCAAACATAGCAGTTAACTTAGATATCTAACCAAATAGGTAGACGGAAAATTTCTTAATGTAACAGAGAGATAAGAATAATGTGATCCTAGTTTACTGAGCCGTAATGGCAAGTAAATATGAGCAACATGCTCTCAATTGTGTGAACCTATTTCTCATAGGGAAAATGCTCCCTGTCAAAATATGCCACAATCGTATCTAAAAATCGATAATTTCGCTAAGAATAAGGATACAAAGTTCTCAGTTAGCACATTATTAGCAGAGTAGAGTGAGAATATTTTTACCTGTCATTACGGTGGAAAAAGAGGAAAAGAAACAGCCTATCGAACAATCCAAATGAGAAATAAATTAGTTAACCCCTTGAAAATGCGTCAGTCGTCTTAATCCAATATCCCTTCCACTCAGGATAAAGAACCCGTTACACCCGGTATGGCATCTACTTCTAACAACCATTCCGATTTGCGGGACTGCACACTTGAACATTTGTCTTCTGACCCTCCTGTGGCATTACAGATTGTAGTGGACAGTGAAATTTTACTCGCTTCATGCTTTCCTCAAACACTGAAATGCATCTCATCCTAAAATCTTTACTTGCAGTGTGTGGCCTGGTTGGAGAATTAATAATAAAGTGAGTCCAGCCAGTTGACTTCCTTAGAATGCCGTTATTTATAAGGTAAATGTGAGAACTCTAAACCGGAAGGCCTGGACTCTATGCCTCCCAATAGAAATAGTACAGAATTAGTTATAGGTGAGTTCCCACTGCAAAAATTACAATTAGTAAGCCCAATGCTTAAATAATTGTTTAATGCATCAGAATGAAAAGTTCAGTTCCATAGGTATATAATCCAAATACTAAATGACAGTCTTTGAGTTGAAAATAGGTTCCAAAGGTCAACAAAGTCGTAGTCCAATCAAATAATAAAGCGATCAAACCAAAGTTGAGAAAGTAATTGAGTAGCGATGTTTGAAGGAGGAACAGCCAACACGTGTTTCGCCCCTTTGGCGGGTAGGCGGGGGCTTTCTCAAGGCTGTGGAAAATATATGTGCAATATGAGTTACTTGTTCAGCTAGAGTATTTCTAGTATATAAGTATGCTGTCCGTGCAGGTCATGCAGGGCCTATTGTGCTCCCACGTGGTGAAATCTATGATTGTAGAAATATGGTGCATAGAAGAATCCCCAGTGTTAACTGTGCTTCGGTTTAGAAAAGATTAAAAGAAAGGAAAAAGGAAAAAGGAAGTGCGAGAAGTTAAGCAAGTAATTGTAGTTCTATTCATTAGGTGGAAAAATGAGTACATACTGGCACTCACGTAATGATGATTCATGCTTCAAGGAGATATGTAAATCAACAGGTATTTTTAGACACATGCAATAAAAAATATTAGTATGGCCAAGGTGAAAGACTCTAAAAAGAATAATAACATACCCCAGTTCAAAGCTAAATTGCGAACTTCTGACACCAATTGTCACAATTTATGGGCAAGGAATCTAGACATGAAAACAAGTTTTGGAAACTCACATATACATACAATTTAAGCTAAATAGCACAATGATGAAAAATGCCCAGACATTGGTGGTAATAATAAAATCTCCCCCTTGGAGAATCATAGCTCAACTAATATCAAACATAGCAGTTAACTTAGATATCTAACCAAATAGGTAGACGGAAAATTTCTTAATGTAACAGAGAGATAAGAATAATGTGATCCTAGTTTACTGAGCCGTAATGGCAAGTAAATATGAGCAACATGCTCTCAATTGTGTGAACCTATTTCTCATAGGGAAAATGCTCCCTGTCAAAATATGCCACAATCGTATCTAAAAATCGATAATTTCGCTAAGAATAAGGATACAAAGTTCTCAGTTAGCACATTATTAGCAGAGTAGAGTGAGAATATTTTTACCTGTCATTACGGTGGAAAAAGAGGAAAAGAAACAGCCTATCGAACAATCCAAATGAGAAATAAATTAGTTAACCCCTTGAAAATGCGTCAGTCGTCTTAATCCAATATCCCTTCCACTCAGGATAAAGAACCCGTTACACCCGGTATGGCATCTACTTCTAACAACCATTCCGATTTGCGGGACTGCACACTTGAACATTTGTCTTCTGACCCTCCTGTGGCATTACAGATTGTAGTGGACAGTGAAATTTTACTCGCTTCATGCTTTCCTCAAACACTGAAATGCATCTCATCCTAAAATCTTTACTTGCAGTGTGTGGCCTGGTTGGAGAATTACTACCCCCTCCTTTTGTGTAATTGCAAGGGCAATAGGGTACAATACACTCTATCGAGGCCCACTCAGTCACCACCAGCCCATCATTTATCTGTCTTACCTGCACCATGTCAACAGTCAGCGAGTGCCAAAGGACCTATTTGAGCAGTGACTCCTAGAGGGATCCTGGCAGCCCATCTAAAAATCTTTGTTTTGGTGTCCCTCTCTCACCACTGGCTTCTCACGACCCCAAGGAGTTGGCCTTCCTGATTCAGGTATGACTCCAGGAGCTAGCAGTCCCTTTCACACTTAACAGTAGAGGGACCATTAATAGTTCTTTAAACAAGCACCATCCTGAACATTGTCTTCTGATGCAAGGTCCTCATTCTGACTTCTGATAGAACAGATAGTCTAGTAATTCTCCCGTAACTTCAGCTCACTGCCAGACAGCCAGTTCTTACTCACTGGACATACTACTGTAACATAGCAGAGGTTTGCCTGCCATTCGGGCTAGGTCCCATGCTACAGAGCTAGGCCTACATCTGCACCGCTAACTTCTTTCAAACATGCATACACTTATTACACACGTAAAAGGATTCCAACCCAGAGGCTCCATCCAGCTGCTGCTTCTACTAAATCAACAGCACTAACCACGATTAGATTATAGGTTCAGATATTTAACTGCAGAGATAGTTCTCAGGTTACTGAGATCTTACAGGTTGAGGCAACTGGCATTAGAGCTATTACTAAGATCACAGAATACAGTTAGGCACAGATTTCTTACAACATAGCTCTCTCTTACACGTTAAGGTCTCAGACATAACAGCTATCAATCAGGTTACAAAGATTTTACAAGCCAGGGGTCTGAACAGCAAAGCTATTGCTTGGGTTAACATGTAACTCACCACATTCCGCTATCATTGAAAATATATTTGATTTGTGGTGTTTACATAGAGAATCATGAATTAATGGGACGCTCTAGGTAGCCAGCTACAGGAGAATGCCAGGGAAGAACAGGAGCTTACTCTATTTACTTAAATTACTCACCTGGGCCACCTGCCAATCTGGAGTCTTCACTCAACTAGGGGCCTGCAGTCAACTACACATGCAATTAGTCCTGAGGATGATCTCATATATAGTACAAGGAGAGATGAGAACATCAATGGTGATACCACTAGTATTCTTGAATCAAACGATGCAGGAACGAATTCAGCATCTCAGTGATCTACTATGTGGACTACTCCTTAACAAGAGTGGCGTGCACACATTTGTCAAACAGTGTTCTAAAACACTGCTCTGTACTACCTTACCACTGGATAGATGGGTGTCTTCTGCTTGTTTTGTAGCCCTTGCTAATGATTCTAAGGATCCAGTCATCATATATGATTATAAAACACACAAATTGAATGAAATGTTATCCCATCTGTACACGTCTCTTTTGGTGTTTTGCACTTTCTTATAACTTCATTAGTTTAATTTGTTCCAATCGGTTGATTCAAAGTGTCATTTTGTAGACACTTATCTATTATAACTAACTGTGCACATGATCTGCAAATGATCCCACTGTTGGCCATTTACTACAGTATATACTGATACCTCAGCCTATAAAGAGTTATTGGCCTGCCCTTCATTGTTTCGAATGATGTCAATTCACGCATTCAACTGATACTTTTTTGTGAGATGCCCTATATGTGATTGGTTTGCCCAGAAGTGGGTTACATACGTAATTTTGCCATGGGATTCCAGCTTCGCCTTCCTCCTGATAGAAAGGGGGCTGCTGAGCAGCTGCTGAGGATTGGAAGCATCACACAATGAAAATCAACATTGATACAGACCTGTGTGGACCATGTTGTTGGGCATCTAGAGGATGATTCTGAATGTTGTCCAATGTTAGCGAAGTCTAGATGCCTACATTTCTACATGAAGCCCCCTATCATCCAAGTAGTCCAGAAACACGCTACAGCAACTAGAAATACTCTGTTCACCTTATCAAACATCAGCTCCAAGAACTACAAAATCTCGGGATGTTTGTGAGTTGAGTGATGACTCTTCCTGGTATTCCCTCCCAACCACCAAATGGTAAAGATTTTTCTCCCCATTTGACTACCATCTTGCACAGAGGTCCAGCTTTCTGATGGCCTAAAGGATTCCTATGTCGAGCGGCACAAACAAGGACCTGGGTGGCTGCAGTATGTCCACATTTCAGGGGACTAACAAACACTACCTGTAAACCTGGCGGTAAGCAGATCTTTCCTGTACTCTGACACTGAAACCGGAGGCACTTAATTTCCATTGTGTTAAGTAATTGTTTTATTGCTTCACAGCTCCAAAGTGTCCCGTTTGTGTTTTCTGGTGTACAGTCAGTAGGATAGAAAGCATTCAAGGTTTTGTGAACACAGATGCAAAGTATCCTTATTTTAGCGGGTATATTGTGATCTTCACTTATACCGCCAAATATCAGCGACCAGTTAGTATTTCTGAAAAGTATTCATTTGCAAATATCATATAGCATGTGAAATTATCTACATGTTCCAAAATTGTAACTGCATCGTTATACGATTCTCTATATCAGGTACATTTTTTAGTTTACAATCATTAATTGATCACAAACAGTATCTTCTGTATGCTGTTCAGATGCCTTGTTTTGCCACTATACTTACATGCTTTTCTGGTGTAATTTGATTTTGTATGTTTTACTGTTTGGTCGCGCGTGTGTGTGTGTATATATATATATATATATTCTTCCTAAAGTGCTGTATGTTGACAAAACTTCACAGCTCTGCTTTTATATTGCTATCTTTGTTGCAGCTGTGCTGTAATCCAGCAAAGCCTCACACCGCCTCAATTGAGCTAGGTGCTGGCTGCTAATTCACAGCTAGTCAAGGAGGCTTGACAGGCAAAATTCTCATCACAGAAGAAATACCTGTGGCCTACTTAGTAGGCCTGGTAAAATTTAAAGTACCCCAGCGTAACAGGCATAATTTCAGGAATTGCATGTTATGCTTGTTATGCAAAAGTCCCAAAATTAGACTGGGTCCACCCTGAACTCTATTGAAAAAAATATTTAAAACATACAAATATTGGAAAACATTTAATGACTGCATCAATAAAAAACAGCATTCTTTTAAACAAAACTCAAAATCATATGAGAATTTCTCCAACTATCTGTCTTGTCTAATTTACATTAAAAGCAGAGCTATAAATTCATTAATATGCACAAAAGAACCGCTACATATTGCTTCAGTGTTCCATGCCCTTAATTGTTTTCTCAGTTAATTCTTGATACTGTCTCAGGATGACTAAATCCCAAATGGCAAAACAAATATTATGAAAAATGCATGCTTTTACATTGAAACAGATATAATTTTCTCTGTTTATCTCACCTATAGTGAGGCTACGTTGTCGCAGTCAGGTAACCTTTATGCACTCACTCACTTTGGGGGTGGCAGCGGGGGAGCAAGAAGTCCAGGACATGATATCTGCAAAGATGGCCACCACCTTTAACACATTAACCTGGAGCATTTGGGGCATGGCGACCCCCTGCGAGGAGACACAGAATATATGCGTATCTTACAGGCAGGCACATCCACTTTGCATGTCTCCAGAAGATTCATCTAACGAAGGCAGAGTTCAAAAAGGTCAGCAGGTGATGGAGTGGGCAGATATTTGGGACTGGGTTCTCCACATATGCGTGGAGTTTCTGATATGGGTTGCCCCAAGGGTGCGATTTGTGAAAACCAAGGTATTAGCTGATGACGAGGGCTGTTACAGGACTTTGGAGAGGACCTTGGATGGGCCCTCCTTTTCAGTGGTGTTCCTCTATGTGTCCAACACTCTCCAGAGTGAGTTTGGAGATACTTTGTCCCCATCCATGTCACTCAATCACCAAACTCTGGGGATATGGGGTGAGGACTTCAATTACATACATGACACAGACCTTAACCATTTAGTAGCCCCTCTCCCAGGCATGCAGGGAATACATGCAAAGAAACATTTTCAGCAGTGGTCTAAGATGTTCAACTTAATGATGTCTGGAGCTTGGGACACCCCAGGGATGCAGAATATTCCTATAATGCCCAGGGCTATCAGGTGTATACCAGACTGGATATATTTTTTGGTAACTCGGACTGATGGCCCCTGATACACAGCTCTGAATACCTGGGCAGAACCATACCCAACCATAACCCGCTTAAAGACACATTTCGTTTGGGACGGACCAGGGATACTATACCAACCTGGAGGCTCAGGACAGACATATTGTGTGATGCAGTACACAAGGACACCATCTCTACACACCTGTCACAATATTTTTCATAGAATGAAGGGTCGGTGGGATCCCATGGGTTGGAATGGGATGCCATGAAAATGTTCATAAGGGACAATGCATAAGCATGTCCTAGGGGGTTAAATCACTTACTCATACCGTAACAGACTCAACAGTGTGCCTGAGGAGGGTGGAACTTGAAGTGGTAACAGTGCCTGCCATTTGACTGCATCTGACAGACTTTGGTCGTCAGTACCACGAGAAGGCTAAATGGCTATGGGTTCTAGAGTACAAAGCCTTCTTGGCCCACCAGCTTATGGAAGGTGATAAATCAGGGTAAACACTGGGGCGGTTACTAAGATTGGAAATTCCCAGAACCTTGATAGGCACGATACAAGATGGCACAGGTTGCATAGTCAATGCTCAAGCAGACATTAATGCAGTGTTCACTCACTATTATGAGCAATTGTACCCTCCCCTGCCAGAGCCCTCCCTGGAGCAAGTGGTAGACTACCTATATGGAGCAGCTTTCCCTGGTCTCACCCTGTTGCAGTTGTTAGAACTAGAGCAACCCTATCCGACAGAGAATATCCAAATGGCGATCCAGCAGATGGTGCGTAGCAAGACCACAGACACAGATGAGTTCCCTTGTGGAATGCTACGCGACATTTAGGGACATCCTTGCCCCTAAACTATTAGAGGTTTATCAGGAAGCACATTGCTGTGTCACACTCCAGGAGTCCCTGTAGGAGGCCCTCATCATAGACCTACCAAAACCTGGCAGAGACCCACTCGAAGTGAGCACCTACTGCCCATTATTAATGCTAAACATTGATTATGAGATACTAAGCAAGGTGCTTGTCAAAAGGCTACTTCCGATCACACATGTATATTGTCGGCCTTCTATGAACTACAAGATCCCTTTGGACTTAACTGGCCTCAGGGTGAACTGGGACAAATCCTGTATTCTCCCATTGCATTGAGTGGAGAATAAACACTGGGATACTTTGAGACCGGGCTAACGCAGTTTTGCGTCAAAGTCCTTAGTGCCTGCTAGCGCCATTCCACATCCGCAGCCGGGCGCCATATCTATGGAGTGGCGCAAGCAGGCGCTAAGGAATGCCTAGCTTCTAAGAATAAGACGCTAGCGGGGGGGGTGGCACTAAGGACAAAGGCGCTAGTGGGTTAGAAATTAGACTAGGCTGATTAGCTGCAATAAATATGCTGCTAACCAGCCTAGTGTCATTTTCTGCTGCACTAGCACCCAAATATGACTTCTGTCTCAGTAAAGACAGGAGTCATACCCACCACCCCAGTGGCCTGCACAGGGGACCAGTGTCCCCAGGGCAAGGCCATAAGACCCAGTGCCAGTTGGGGGCCCCATGTCAGTGACCCCCAATGGCACACCCCAAAAAATACTACTTACCTATGCTTATCCAAGATGGTGTCCACCATCCTGTAGTGTCCCTCTGGTGTGGGTGGGGGTGTTGCTGGGGATTGCAGTGGGCATCTGTTGGCCCATTTCAAGGTGTTTGGCCTTGGAAATGGGTCCACAGGTACCCTAACGCCTGGTCTGACCCAGGCGTTAAAAAATGGAGCTAAGCAGGGTTAGCTCCATTATTTGGGTCCGCCTCCCCTGTGTGCATCGTTTCTGCACCAGAGGATAGATATGGGCACCAGGGGGTTGGCATCATGTTGTGGACGGGAACGCCTACCTTGCATTTAATTAACGCATGGTAGTTTTCCGCATCTACAACATGAAGCTAACTCCAATATTTTGACGCTAGACGAGTCTAGCATCAAAATATAAATGTATAGTTAGGTCAGCTCCACTTTAGCGTCAAAATAAATGACACTAAAATGGCGCAAACCAAGTATAAATGTGCCCCTAAGTTCCTGACCCCAAAAATGAGTGCCGGTGGGCCCCACCTGCATCAACCATCTCAATTAAGTATTGTGAACTAGTCCCAGAGACGGTTTGGCAATTATTCTCATAATATTAAAGGAAATACTATGGTCTTGATTCACAAAAATAAACTTACACTTTTGTGTAAGTTTACAATTGTTTGCTATTCACAAAGGCATTTTACGAATAGTATCTTTACAAATGCATACATACATAAATAATAGGAATGCATAAATATACTACTCATAGAATACCTTTGTGAATAGCAAACAATTGTAAACGTACATAAAAGTATAAGTTTACCTTTGTGAAACAGACCCTGTGCCTTCACTAAATTTGGCAAGCACAAAGGGCCTGGGAACAGGCACAAATATGTGTTTTTTTCTTGAATATTGCTTCAGTTTTGACAAAATCTAAGGTGGGTTTGGCACCGAATGCATGTTGTGTGCTCACTAGTCGGAGAGCGGATGAAGCTATGCAACAGCACATCAGCAAGAGGCATAAAAGAAGGTCTGTAACAAACTGAAAGCAGCAGCACCTCATCTACTTAGCATGAGAAAACGTGTCCCAGGTTCTCTTCATGCACTGCCAAGAGCCACTCTCCTTAACTACTCACAAAGGGTGCACTCTTCTTCATTAGTCAAGGGTTCAGCAGTTAATCTGAGAAATTCCAGAAAAAAACCGCTGGCTTGTAACATCAACATGATAAAGTGGAAGAGAAATAATTTGGCTGGATTAATGTGTTTGTATGTTGCGAAACATTCTGTGACCTCAGTTCTCTTGTCCAAGATAATTTCAACATTCCGGCAACAGCAAGCGATTAAATCTCCTTCCTTCCTTCTCATTCATGTTTTAGTCAGATGTTCACGTGTACCGCAGGCTAGTCACAATCTTGCAGTGAAAATCTAACTTGTCAATGTATAATGCTGTGGTCATTTGGGATGGGAATCTAAACGCAGGGTTGCTGAAATTATCGGGATTGTGAAATATTAAATGATGCAAAAAAAGAATGGATTACATTACTGACCCACCCGGTGTAGGGCACTGTCCTCACCCCACAGGACATCATACAATTTAGTTATTCATTCCCTGTCAGAGAATCAGTCATTGGGTAATGAGAGACTCCAGAAAAGGTTAATCATAGGTCAGAAAACAGAAGTTTCACATTTAATAACTTTTCCTTGGGGTGATAGACGTGGGCCTTGGCGTGAGGTCTCGCTACAGAACAGTTGCACCATGGAAAATAGTCTGGGTCTCTAATGGTGTTATGGTGGCATGGGCATGTACCACTTTTGCAGCCTTCACATTAGTGTAGGTGAATGTGAGGTGGCAACAGACATGAATGTGACAGTGTTCACCTGGAGACCGCCACCTACTCTGTTTCTCTGGCACTAAGATACCCAAGTCCACGTTAACCGTGTTGTCACACTTTGCACTGTTTGATAGCAAGAGTACAGATAAATAAAGCTCCTATCAGGCTGCCGTATGGACACTGATACCTTTGTAATACTTGATGACAGTAACTTCATTTTGATTAATGGAGATGTATTTATAGAATAAAGTAGAATTAAATTCAAAACACTTTTGATCACCTACAGAGCTTTCCATCAGAGTGGCTGAACAGGTTAACAAGAAACTTTTCTGCAAGAGTGTTGGGTTCTGCCAATCACTACATGCTCTGCGTATATGAAAGCAAAAGTATGGAAAAATAGAAAGCAAAATTCGATGGAAAATCTTTTTCTTTTCTAGCATCAAGTATTTGGAACTCTTTACCTCTGCACCTCTGTACTATTTGCCAGGAAAGCCTCTTTAATGGTCAGTTCAAGGCCTTTTTGTTTCAGAATTGTACACTCTGTTCTTACTCTCATGGTCTTTTAGCGCCAGGAAGCTTATGAAGCAGCTGCGCTTTTTAAGTCATATTCCATTAATTCATTAATTCATTATACTCTAAGGACAGACATAGTTGTGCCTCATAAGGTTTTGGAATGTTTTTCCTCTTTGCTGAGTGTCCGTTCTTCATAATGAAAATGTTACTAAGGGCCAGATGTATCAGGGGATTTTGCATTCGCAAACGGTGCAAATCAGTAAATTTCACCGTTTGCAAACGCACAATCACCTTTCATGATGTATGAAAGGCATTCACAGTGCAATTTTAAGGAATCCCTAAAATAGTGACTCCATACAATCGAGGCGAGATATTGGGAATCGAATACTGCGATTCACAAATAGCAATAAGATAAAAACCTGAATTGCAATGTAATGCAGCAACCAGTCGCAAATTGCAATTATTCACAGAATGGGTTTTTGCACGTGCAATTTACCACAAATTGAAATCAGGTGGTAAACAGGTGCAACCTATATAAAGAGGCCCAGAATGACTCAGCCTCTCTTCCACTATGGCTTCACTCTACACCATGGCAAGGAGGATGAGGGTCCTGGCAGATTTGAGGAGAGGGAGGAGGAGACAGGAGCACATTTACAGAGTGCACATTACTCTTTTTGACCAGACAGAGGAGGAGATATTTGATGAGTACAGGTTAAACTCAGCCATAATACTTGACCTGATAGCTGATCTAAAACCCCTACTGCAGCAAAACACACACAGGACCAATAGCATCCCCACCCATGTGCAGGTATTATGCTCCCTGCACCTCTTAGCCTCAGGGAGCTATCAAGGTGTCATAGCAGCAGCTGGAGGTGTCACACAGAATGCGCTTTCACGCTTCTTCAATGTATTCCTTAATGCTATGCTTAGCAAAATCCATCAGCACATAAGATTCCCCACCACTCCACAGGATGTGCAACAAACCAAATAAAATTTCCACCAGATTGATCATTTCCCACATGTCATTGGCTGCATCGAAGGGACACATGTAGTTATCTGTCCACCATCTACCCCAGAGTATGTTTATCGGAACAGAATGCGTACACATTCCATGAACATCCAAGTCATAAGCAATGCCTCTAACGTTATAACAGATCTTGTGACCAGATACCCAGGTAGCACACATGACTCCTACATCATCAAGCACAGTGGAATACACAAAGACTACTTGCTGGGAAGTTTGGCGAAGGATACCTACTTGGTTATGTAATAGATGACAATGTCGCCTTAATGAATATGTGATGTCACGGATAACTATTAATCATTTTACTCTCCTGTCATTCTAGGAGACAGTGCATATGCAGTGCGGTCCTTTCTCCTACACCCTTCCTGAATCTTGCCACACCAGGCGAAAGGAGGTACAATGCAACACACAGGATGACACGCAACATTGTAGAGAGGACCTTCGGCCTGCTGAAGAGCTGTTTCCGATGCCTGCACAAGAGTTGTGGTGCACTGCAATACAGCCCTGAAAACACCTGCAAAACTGTGGCTACTTGTGCTATTTTGCACACCGCAACAACAAGGGGCATACCAGTGGAACCCACAGAACCTGACTCCGATGAGAATGATGATCCCTTGCTGTTGTGTAGCCATTTTAGTTATAGCGCCATGCACGTTATTTTAGCATACTAGGCCTGCCGCTGTGCACTTTGACCTAGTTATATTTCATTCAGCTTTGTTTTATTATTCTTACAATAGCCACTTTTGCGGTCTTGTTTTATTTCCCTCTATCGAGCTGTTTTTCCCTAGGCCATTCTTGCTCACTGTGTACTTCTTTCAAGGTTGCAGTAAGATAGGTTGCCGGTGAACATGTTACAAGTTTTGTCTCTGACATTCATAGAAAAACACAAATCCTTACGTAGGGACATTGTTTTACAACATCAGCTGTTTTATTATAAAAACACTTCCCTTTCCGTTATATGTTAGATGAAGATTCCAGCCAGAGAACCATGACTGTATGCTGATTGCTGAACGCTTCGCTACAACTGCTTATGCAGACTTCAGGCCTTTGCTCAGGTATTGGGTTGATGTCTTCCAAGGGGAACCTGAAGAGTAGAATTAGAGCTTAAGACACTGTGCTCTATTATAGCCTAGCTAGGAATTAGTTTATTGACTCTAGTGACCATAACTAATGTGTAATTAGAAAACAGTCTTGCTCTGTGGATGAAATGGTGCCCATAATAATTATAGCAAAATATATCACCATAATTCTGTTTAGATTGATAAACATCTTTATTTTGAAATACAATGTAATACTGATAGAATCAACTGTTTTCACATCCCAATCATCAGAAACATCTCCGGGTATTATTATATTGTTCATTGAAAGTTTCAACACATATGGTATTTGAAGCACCACTGTGGGGCCGTATATATCAAAAGCTACTTTATCCCACACAATCCCATCAGGAATTGGTATAGTGCAAATGTTCACAAAAGACAAGTTTCTGCAGACCTTGTGCTAAGAGAAATGTGGTTTTAGGACCTCATCCACCAGTTCAACGGTTGATTTTTCAGGAAGAAAAGGACCATGTATTAGTAAAAAGAATGTCATAACAAACCTTATCCAAAGAAGGAAAGCCAGTACAGCCCCTGAAAGCCACAGATAGTTCCATGGGAGAATAAAGTAAGATGCTTTAAGCCAATTTATCAGCTTATATGTTTTTGAGAGTTCAGGTATTGAAGAGGCGAATGAGTCCGAAATGTTGTCGTTCATGTCAGCAAAGTATCGAGGAGCAGTTAGTGCAAAAGCTGGTGCCGTGTTTATAGGTGGAGTGGGTGTTTCCAGTGGTGGCTCAGAATAAATTACGCCATCCGTCTGTGTTGAAGTTGTGTCAAATTGATCAGTTAGTTCTATATTGTTAGATGTCAGTGGAACCAATGCAAGATCATTTTCCACCCTCCCCAAGCTCAGAGAGGTGTTAGTGTTGCTGCTTACAAGTTGTAGAGGAACTTCTTGACCATTAGTGCGTGGGATTCGGGAACTACTGGCTGTTCCTTTCGGTCGGCTGTGAAGAAATGGCCACATGGTGTAACTTGACATTGTCGATAGATACAAAGCGATTTTCTTTGGCACCTGCCAACTGTGGTAGAATGAAAGTTCTGGTACTGTGTATTCCCAAGACTGGGACTCGTGCACAATAAGAAGGACTAAACTCCTTTTTCACAGCAACCTTTTCACGTACTAAATCCCCTACTTTAGGAATCCAGCCTGTAGGTGTTACAGGTACCTCCTTAATTCCTGTGGAGGCCGCACTTGCAGATGCGTTGTCGTCACGGAACTGTTGCAATTCCTAGAAGACAGTGACATGTTCATTTATGTCAAAAGGGGTTTCTGCCGCCTCCACGCCAGGACCATCAAGATCTGGAACATACATTTGAGTTCCGAATAGGCACTCATATGAAGTACGACCCCCCCAGGGACCTTCTAGGTAGATTGTTAAGTGCTGCCTGGGCTCCATACAGGTGATTAAGCCAACTATGACCCGGACCTATGACTCCGGCTGTTAAGGACTGCCTTAAATCATGGTTTAGTCGCACCACAACACTATTTCCCTGGGGATGAAATGGAGACCAATACTGGAGTTAGACCCCCAATGAAGCCATGGCGTCCCTGAATGCCCTTGAGGCGAAAGCAGGGCCCTGGCCCAAGTGGAAAGCTGCAACTGCATATGTACCGATAAAGACTCGCAAATCTTTAATAACAGTCCGAGCGTCGTGGTCACACCCATAGAAATCTGGAGCAGGAGTCAACAGCGACTAAGATGTATTTATATGCACTATCCAAAGTTAGGGGACCACAATGGTACAAGTACACACATTGTAAAGGTTTGTTGGAAATTAAGAGGGGTGTCTGCGGTGGGTGCATAGTAGTGGAAACTTTAATTTGTTGGCAGATGTCACAACAAAGAACAATACTGCTTGGCCTCTTTGTATAGGGCTGGCCACCAATAACAGACTTGTAACAATTATATTACAGCTGCCACACCAGCATGGGCAGAGGCTGCCCCCTCATGCACTGCCTTAATCAACTCTGGTCTTATATCTTTGTTGGGAATATCTTGAACCCCTACGCCTCGTATCTTAACCTCAGCGTTTAGGCAGCCTCCCATTCAATATGAATATTTAACAGGAAATGCTTTTGGTTAGGGAGTACCATCAGCTGTAGCTTTCACGGCAGCCCATATGTCCTCGTCCGGTTTCGCACCTAAACGTGTTACTGCAGCAACAGTGCCCATTGCTACTGCTGACTTTGCGACTTCATCAGCCAGTGTATTTCCAGCAACATGTATTCCAATACACTGGTGTCCAAGTGTATGTACAACATGGACATTTGGTAGCGTTTCCTTCAGATCTGCTACTTTCCCCCACAGAAGTGTGTTTAATGGTTATGCCTTTAGAATCTCTGAAACCATTCTGGCGCCAGTAATGCAGGTATTCATTGAAAGACTGGACACAGTAGTATGAATCACAAACAATCAGTGTTAACTGTTCAGAATTCATATGTTCCAGTGCCATCACCAGAGCCTTTAGCTCTGATACTCTGCTGTGCAATACCCTAGGGTTTGCATGAATATATGCTGGGGACAAAATGTATTATCCTCGATGTAGCCACTTACCGAGTATTGATGCTTTGTGCCAATTGGAGGTTGCGCTGAGTCATCGGTGTACATGACTCTTTGATACTGATCAGTAGGCAATGTGTTTGCAGGAACTGGGTATTCTAGTTCATATTGCAAAAATTCTTGAGTTTATAGTTTTGGGTCGAAAAGGTAGTGTCTGTTTAAGACGTGCCCCATTGTATCCAGTGTGGATGTAATGCTTTAACATTTGGAACGCTGGCTTTGGTGATGCCTCAAGGGCTGGAATTGGAGAGACAACAATAATGCGTTTGCCCTGGGCTAGAGGTCTTTCTTTAATGACAGGTATCTGGACAGCAGTGAGAATTTTCTCAGTGGGAGCAAAGCGTTGTTCTGCTGCTGAGTACAAATGTGATTTGTATGCGATCGGGACTGTCTTACCCTCATTGAAAGTTACATAGGTGAAACCAATGGCACTAGCAATTACTCTGATGACCAAATGTTGTGCTGCAAGCATGTCTGTCTGCATGTCTCTGAGAATGCGTATGTGTTCGACTGTCCAAAATTTACTTGAAAAACCAGGACATATTAAGTCATATAAAAGTTTTATGCATGTTGAATAATCAGGAATGTAAGTTCTGCCAAAATGTAGGAAACCCAATAGAGATTGTTGTTTTTTAATGGTATTTGGAGGTTGTAATTGTGCGCATTTTTTGAAGAATTGTGGGGCTAGGCTCTTTCCTTCACTCAATAGCTCATATCCCAAAAACAGGACGCTAAGGAAGGCCATTTTTGTTTTTTTTAAATTGAATTTGTAGCCAAATTCAGCAAATCCCACAACAATGCGGGCTACCCGTCTTAAATGTTGTAGCAATTCATCATCTGTGAGATAGATGTAATCTACATAGAACAATGCTTCAGGGTTAATGTCGTGTAAGATTGAAGTCACACGACTGTTCTTGTACCCCTGAGGTAAAGAACAGATTTTTTTCTGGGAGCCTAGTGCACTGAAACTTGTCAAGTCTCTACTCTCAGGTGCTATAATTTGGCAGAAGAAACCATTGAAAATATCCAGTGTTGTTTTGTATTTCTTGCGCACTATGGCCCTGATTTATACTTTTTGCCGCAAACCTGCGCTAGCGCAGGTTTTGGGCAAAAAGTATAGCGCCGGCTAGCACCATTCCTAGACACCGACCAGCATCATATTTAAGGAATTACGTTATACGGTGCAAAGGGCAGGCTAGCATAAAAAAATTGACGCCAGCCGGTGGGGGGAACGGTATGAGAGATGGAGCTCTAGCACCAAAAAATGACGCTAGGCTGGTTAGAGTTACAAAAAATGACTCTAACCAGATTAGCATCATTTTATGGTGCTAAACGTACCATGCCACATGACTCCTGCTTTACAAAAGGCAGGAGTCATGCCCACCACCCCAATGGCCAGCACAGGGGACAAGGGTCCACTGGGCATGGCCACTGCACCCTGTGCCATGTACGGGGGCCCGTTTGAAGCCCTCCTATGGCACTTTAAAAAATAAAATAAAATCCTTACCTGTACCTACCTGTACTTACCTGGGATGGGGTCCCCCATCCTCAGCTGTCCCTCTGATGTGGGTAGGGGTGTCGCTGGGGCCCGGGGTGTTCCACCATGCAAATAGGCCCACAGGTCCCCTAACACCTGCCCTGACCCAGGCGTTACAAAATGGGGCAAAGCAAGCTGTGCCCCATTTTTTGACCCCTCCTTCCTCCCTAGCACCATTTTTGCACAGGAGTATAAATATGGCGTTAAGGCCACTACCAAAAAAATGCCTTTAACTCCATAAATCTGGCGCTAGATGGGTCTAGTGCCATAGTTTAACTATGGAGTTAGTTTTGCACCGAATTAGAGTAAAAGAAACAACGTTAATTCAGTGTAAACAGAGTATAAATATGCCCCTATGTTGTTCATCAGTGCTGTGCTATGTGAGTTTTGTATAGCATATGTGCATGTATGACTGTTTAAGTGTCTGTAGTCTAAGACTATTCTGTATGAATGGTTCGGTTTAGCTATTGGGAATAAAGGATTATTCATTGGGGAGACATAAGGTTCAATTATGTACTGGTACTCCAGTTGTGTGAGAATTTCTCTCACGGGTGCTTTAGCATCATGTTCTATTGGATATTGTGGTTGGGGTTGAGGTTGATTTTTAATTGGAATTACATGGTAGGGCTAATCTTTGTCCGATCCTACGTGATTGGGGTATAACGCAGGTACCTGCGTCAATGCCCAATCAATGGCATAGGATTCTGCGAGCTCTTCCACCTTACTCCAGGTTCCTGCATCCCCTTCTCACTGCTGACTCCTGCATTGCTTCTGCCAGGCCCGCATAATATCCTGCCTCCCCTTCTCTCTACTAATTCATGGTGCTTTATGCCCTCTCTTATACCATTGCTCTAACCCTCAGGACTCATGCAGCACAGCCACCTTCCGTGACATACCCCTCAACTTACCCTCAACTCTAGACTGTGGAGGATTCATTTTTAGCCTTTCCTATTAACCTGAATGGGATCACCCACCCTGAGAAACTTCAACTGATTTTTTTTTTTGATCAACGTTTATTTCAATGGGATCACCCTTCAAAACCTCTCCATCTCATCAGACTTAAAGACTCAAAAGTTTGAGAGATATGCTCCGGGAACCTGCACTACTTACTCCTTCAAGGTTCCTGCAGTTTTTTTCCCCGACAATACTCCAATACTTCTCTGGTCTATGTTGCTGCAGAAGTCCCTTCCACCAAGATTTTGCCATTCGCCCATACACCTGACTGATGCACTTCTCAATCCATCCATCCACTGTACCTTTAGATTTACTATCATCCCATCTCCATTGGCTCTTGCAAAGCCCTGCTTCCTTCCGTTTCCTGCAGTGCAGTAGCCCTTGAGACTCCTGCAACTATCCCTTCCTGCCCTACCTGGTTTCCATCTGGCCGGTTTTCTAGCTGCACGGTGCAAAAAATAGGAAAATAACCTAAACCTGATATTTTTTCGCCTTATCCATGCATACCTTTAACAGTAAATACAAAAATAAAGCACTTTAAAAATGTTCTAAAGCAGTATTAATGATCCCTGCCTGATTATAAAAGTAAACAAACAGAAAGGTCACATTAAAAATTAAAAGTAGTGATTTTATATAAAATTCTATTTATGTATCATGCTCGGGCTTTCAAAAAATCTTTAAAAAAGTGAACCAATGCATGGTATTTTTCTGTGAGAAAGGTGCCAACCCTACTTGCATGCCTCCACCTTTCTTCCTTGCTCCAAGACACTGCTCAATCCTTGACATAGACATTTCCCCCACAAAAACCACAACTCCTTGTCAAAAAGGTCCTAAACAACTCTAACCTATGCAGTTACACTGATAAGCTTCTCACAATTATTGCATGGATTAAATATGTTTTCATCTATTTTTCCACAGGCAGTTGTGTTTGTTTACATGTCCACACTCATTTTGTTATATCAAGAGCCAATACCCTATGGAAGCACGCCCTGCTTCAGTTGAGTGCATGTCGTAGTTTGAAGACCTTTGCCCTAAGAAAATACTATCTTACCTACACACAAATCCCTTAAGAAACAGTCAGCCAATTCTTGGGGCATATTCATGCCATACTTGGAAACAGAACCGACTCAAGGAGGAGACCCCGATTTTTGAAGGCAAATATGGCTTTGTTTTAGCTGTTTTCCACCTAAAGTTGCCTCTGTTTCAAAGTTAGATCAGGTGAAAACTAAATTCCCTAGTTTCTTTCCACCATCTTCCACTTTCCTGTTTCGAAATGTTGGCATGTATGATGGACCAAGCATCCAGTTTTAATCAGCTCTTGACAGGATTACATTTTTGACTGTATCCATGGAGGGAATACATCTACCAAAGGTTTGTGAGTACCCAGAAACTCGCAAGTCTCATGGATGGCCATTCATCTAGTTGACAGGTAACTGTGCTCAGAACTGCCCACAATCTGCCTCTGTGAGCAGATATTGTCACTCCTACTCTTCATCTATAAAGGGATAAAGGGATAATTTCAAATATATTTAAAAGATCCTATTCTAATTTTGTGACTCACTAGTGTAAATATGCAATTATTGCTTAGGTACCCAACAACTTTGTGAAAACATTTGTGAATCGTTCCCTGTGTTTTTATTGGTCACAATGATGAACATAATTTATCTTGAATTGCAGTACCTTTTGTAACATAATAAGTCACATTCTTAAATCCACAGAGCTACAATATTTTTAAAATAACTCTCAAATCCCAGTCTTTTACTAAAAAACGTGAAGGGAATGTTTACTTGTCTGTCAGTTTCTATCCTAAGCAGAAGATAACACATGCCTTTAAGGAGGCTCAGCAAGCCCACTTGATATGGATAAGGACCTCATAAATATATAATGAATACCACAGCTCGGTTTAGTTTCAACTGAATAAAATAGTTGAGCTGTCATACAAATACAAAACCCTTGACTTTCTTACATTATCTTGACTATGCATTACCATCTTAAACACTTGCTGCCCTAAGTAGACATCACAGACCCAGTTCAAGACAAATATACTGCAATTTCTAGGGTACTGAATGAAGGATCATGGATGCCTTCTTGATGATAGATTGATTCCCTAGCAGCAAATGACTTTAGGGAGATTAAGCAAATTGCTTGATCCATTTTGTTAATTTAAAACATTAAGGCGGTCATTCTGACCGCGGCGGGCGGCGGTCGTCGCCAGCCATGCGGTTACCGCCGAATGACCGCCCCGCGGTCATAAGACCGCGGCGGCCATTCCAACTTTCCCGCTGGGCCGGCGGGCGACCGCCAAAAGGCCGCCAGCCGGCCCAGCGGGAAAGCCCCTGCAACGAGGAAGCCGGCTCCGAATGGAGCCGGCGGAGTTGCAGGGGTGCGACGGGTGCAGTGGCACCTGTCGCGATTTTCACTGTCTGCTAAGCAGACAGTGAAAATCTGTATGGGGCCCTGGGCCAGGGGAAAACCGGCGGGAAACCGCTGGTCCCCTTTTCTGACCGCGGCTTTACCGCCGCAGTCAGAATAGCCCAGGAAGCACCGCCAGCCTGTTGGCGGTGCTTCCGCTGCCCTCTGCCCTGGCGGTCATGGACCGCCTGGGTCGGAATGACCGCCTAAGTCCTCATTTACAAGGTCTTTGTGTCACCGTTGCATCATTTTCTTTTGAAGAACGGTAGTGCAAGCAGTGCTTTACCTTGCTCCTGATTTACAAACTGACGCATTGGGCCCAATGCATCAGCTTGTAAAGCCTTGAGGCACATTATACCTGCATCAGGTATAATGTATGCAAGGTAGGCATTCCTTTGGGAAGAGTCATGCAGATCTGATGCAGTAAAATTTATAACATTTCACTGCGTCACTCTACGACTTCACTGCATCAGAATATTAACGCCTTCTCAGAGTAAGTGTTAAACTGACGCAGGGTTTTTCACTACGGGTTCCTTCCTCGCATTGCTAGAATCATGTCATTTTTGTACACTACCTCAGCAATGCTTCAGGTGAGAGAACAGATGAGTCTGAAGTTTTGGCCCATCTCTGAAAACTTGTGCCTTGGAGCTCTCTATTGTAAATACAGCACATCCATGGCGTCGTAAGGGGGGTTGCAGGGCAGCACAAAAAATCTGTCGCATCGGAGCCGATGCATCAGATTCTTGTAAATGAGGCCCTAAGTGTAGTGTAGTAGTGGTGGGGCATTAAGAACCTCTCTGAACTCTTGTCTTGGTGTCACTACATCTGCTGCATTAAAAATAACTACAATCCTGATTTACGGCCTCATTATGAGACTGGTGGTCTTGAGACTGTCATCCTTGCTATGGCTGTCAGACTGCTGCTGCTGTGACGTCCGAATGCCACAATAAGACCCTGGTGGTCAGACCACCAGGGTATCACCATCTCCGCCAGCATTGGTGATCCTGACAGGATGACAGTGGGTATGATTGCAGTCAGTCAGGGTGGCATGATGAGGTTTTTTCACACCACAAAATGAAAGGATGCCTCGTTCAAAGCTGATATGAAACAGAAACTTCAAAGGTGTTAACATTATTGTGTAATTGAGTGAACAAAATAATTCTCGCATGCATTGACATCATGTTGGTTAAAGCAGAGAGCGTTGTTTTTGAAAACATAATAGGTGTCCTTTTTATTTTTTTATGCTGAGTTTCCACTCAGTCAGGCCTCAAAATAATACACATCTATTCCACTGTTTTCATGAAGCTCAGGCTACATGAATACCCCTTATGGGGAGAGATGGTGAATGAGAATATTAACTAAGGGCTAGATTTATGGAGCCCTTGCGCCATTCCAACACCACATTAGCATCATTTTTTTACACTAATATGGCGTTGGAAGGGGAAAAACGCAGCGTCATATATACAAGGTTGCGCAATGCACGCATTGCACCACTTTGTAACCCCTTGCGCCACATTATGCCTGTACCAGGCATACTGTATGCAAGGGGGGTGTTTCGGCGCTTGGGGGCTGAAAAAATGGTGCAAAAGAATCTATGAGAGTCCTTTATGCCATTTTTATCAGCATTTTATAACATCTGCTAAGTGCAGGCATTAAAAAGAGGTTCCAATTAATTACAATGGGCCTCTGGGTGCTTTGCAGGATTAGAGTTATAATTTTTTACACTAATCCTGCAAAGCACAGGACTAGCGTAAAATATTATGACGCTAGTCACCCTAACTACCGCCATGGTGTGCAGTGTTATAAATACAGCACTACCAAGGTGGTGTTAGGTGGGGACGCTAAGGAGCACAAGAAAAGTGATGCTGTACTAAGTGCAGTGCTCCTTTTCATAAATCTGCCCCTAAATCCGCCCTGCACCTCGCTGTCAAACTACCCAGTAATGGTATTCAGATACGCACACTCCAGGTTCACCCACCATCTTAATGCTCCGTTAGAATTTCTCCTTTCCAGTGTCGCCATTTTGCCTTTCGAGCCAGTGACATTCGAGCAGACTAGACCACAAATAAATATCCTCTTTTTGGCGCACATTGTTAACCACTGTCGATACAATAGAGTCTTTGTGCACTATGCTGTTTAAAAATAAATGACACGGTCAACGTCACCATTACTGCACACATTTCTGAAATGCAATGTCCCAATCGCGTTTTTTCCATCTGGTTCTCCGAAAACTGTTCTTATCATGCCAGCAGCACAAGTCAGAATGATCTCATTCCTCAGAGCCAGAACCAATTACCCAATGCTTTCTTAACACGATTTCAACAAAAGAACCTGGTACTTGGAAGGGATATTGAGAAACATATTGCAGAAAGTGTTTTGCTATTCTGAAGATACGAACCAACAACAAAACAGTTTGTAGCTTTTGTATATACTAAACAATTGCAATCATTTTCCTCAGTGAGGGTCTGTATTTTGCAGCTATGGAACCATGAAACTTGAGTTCTAATTACTGCTTCAACACTTGATCAAACTGTGTGATGCCGTGTAAATACCTATCACCCTTCCCGACTTCTTTTTCCTGTCACAGATGAAAGCGCTAAGATACAGGAAAAGTTATTTAGAATGTTCGTCGAGCGCGCTATAAGAAGCGCTAAACTAAATATTCGGTTGAAGAAAAGATTGTAGAAGCACCTCCTATTCACCTCTACCTTGCAGGATACAGTAGCTGAATTTACATCTATGCAGGGTCAGCCCCTCCAGGAGAGCGGAGGGTCATCGCCCCTCTAAAAAAATGCCTCCAGATCTGAAAAATAAAATGGTAGTAAACGATGGGCCTGATTTATGAAAAGTTAGCGCTGCCTTGAGGTAATTTTTTTATGCAAAAGCGCCACAAACATAAAAAATCGAATTATATTTTGTAAGTTTGCACCGCTTTTGCATCAAAAAATGACTTAAAGGCGGCACTAACATTTAGTAATCAGGCCCTTTATTTATTACAATTTTATTTTTCAGCACCCTGTCCTGAACCAAGTGGGGTGAGGCAATTGCTGCTACGGCGGCCAGCCTGACATGTGCACTTTAAACTTCTCTAACTTAAGACAGCTGGATTAAAGAAAGTACAGGCCTCCGGTGTTCTTGTGAACACTGAGAGACTGCTCCCTCCAATCCTGACGCTTCTTTCATGCTGGTTACCAGCATGAAAGCAGCGCCAGGGATGGTTAGTGCAGTTTCCTGCATCCCGCGTTGGAGATCCCAGGAGACTGGAGAGACAACGAGAGGAGAGGAAAATGCAGTAAGGTAAGTGCTGTTTTTTTATAATTATTATTGTATTCCCCTGCCCCACCCCCATTGTAAATACAGTCCAGTCTCCACTGCTTATATGTGCTTGACAATGGACAGCACACAGGTAAAACATTATTGGGGGCACAAAAAAACAGTGGATATTATCAGGTCAGAAGTAGTATGCCATAAGTTGCCATTGGTTACTTTGTCTCCAATGTGAAATTCAAGGTCAACAGATTTGCTCTGTTTGAGCACCGCATGGAATAACATCAGGCATTCATGATGATTTCAGCCCATGAATTAGTGTAACGTTTTCAAGACCAGAATGAGCAGCCATTGTGGTACTTGATTCAATTTGAAAATAAGTGTAAATTGGTCTTGCTTCATATTTTTTTCCCCATGCAATTTAACACCAGCCTATAAATGGTGGTAACTGCCAATGCAAAATATTGTGCAAAGAGTAGTAATTGGTGAAAAAAACTGCACGCTCAGGCTACTGACTTTTATTTTCCACTCAGTTCATAATGCAGTGCAATAACGCAACTAATATCCAGCGCAAATACTTTTAGCACCTGAGTATTTTAGCACCTGTTATTACGTTATGGGCCTAAATAGCATCATAATTGGCAAAATGATGCTAAATACTGAAATGCTATACTTTTGGCTCTGTCGATCGAGTAAATAGCCAAGTGACTAAGTGCCTGGAGAAGCAAATAAAGACACCACATGCACAATAGTGGGTACACAGTGAAAGACACCCATAAGTATACTCCATGAATGAATTATCCCAAAGGATACTGTTTGTGACAACATCCATTATGGATATTGGTGCACATACTTAACTCTGTTGGTACTAAATAAAGTACAACTACAAACAAACTACAAAAGGAAAAACAAAGTGCACATGAACACATAGGCAAATGCTTTGCAATCAGCTATTTAAAAAAAGTGATGTTTGCATAGGGATCTACATAGGTACAAACACTATTCTTACAAGCATACCTTAACCGCAGACCACAGTGGTGCACACCTTCCAACCAAAACAACAAATACGATGACAGAGTGCATTCCATCTCAACAATGGGACACGAAAAAGGAAATATTACAGTTATTCATAAAATACATTGTCTCACAAAATGTATACACATAAAACATGATATGGTGCAGCGGACCCACCACTAGGGCCACCTACGAGGGGAAAATTGAACATGTGGTGGAAGACACAAATTAATCAAGAATCAGCATGAACCAGTGGGTTACCATTAGACCCCACAGCCTCAGTAGCACAGGAGACCCTGAGCTGTAAGGGACCACCTCAGGACAGTTAGACTGTGCATAGGCGATGGGCCTCTGGTCTGAGGACTCCTGACAGGGTACTTTGTGGGGGGTCATCTCAAATTTTGTTACGCCACTGGCATGACCATTGACTATTGACAGACTGAAATTGAAAGCGATACAGACTGCTTCAACAGCTTCATTATCCCCCTGCACCAACCACAAGCAGGCCTACTGAGAAGACCAAGACAACCAGTAGAATCTGATGGGAAGCACATTATAACACATCTAGGCACCACTAACTGATGTGACAGAAACACTGAACAGAAGTCAGCACCAATATCGCTTTTGTGAGAACACAACTAACTGGCCCTATAAAGCTGAGAGAAAAGCATGATCAATGATTTCACCAACTCCGAAATACACATCTTTGCTAATAAAGTACAGACACACCTAAAGATGCTCTATCTATGGTGAATTGACCTATCAGATCATGAAAAAGAGAGGTAAAAGTTTTTCTATGTGCTAGGAATGAGCTCAAAACCATGTGATCACAGCGACCCTCAAGGGTATCCAATCGCTCCAGTAAGTGCATCCTTTTGAACACAAAGGCTAGTCTTCAGAGATCTCAAATGATGTGCAGTAGAACAACATTTAAAACATTAATATAGTTGAAGAAATAAAAAGTAGAGGATCCAACCACAATTGTAAAGAAGTTTAAACTTTACAGTAAGACTGAATGGCAAAATGTCCGCTGTAGGACTTGAGCCAAACTGAGTGTGTGGGTTATGCCATCACATGATTGCAATTGGATTAAATTTGTGGCTCAGGCAAAGATGCTACATTTGATCTTGGAGCATACTGTGGAGGAAAACTCAGTCATTAGTTCAGGGATCTGGATATACTGAGCAGATACTGTAGATGAGCTGTTTCCATGGAGGGCTCTACAACCCTTGGGGCAGATTTATGGAGATTGGCACTTTCCCTGCACCCCTTAGCTCCCCCTACTGCCACCATGTGTGCGCTATATTTAAAATACGGCACACCATGGTGCAGGGTAGGGGGCAATAGTGTCACTTTTTATGGCGCTGTTGATGTACTCTGCAGGAGTAGCACCAAAATATTGGTGCTACTCCAGCAGAGTAAATAGTGGCCCATTCTAAATAATGGAAGCCCCATTTTAACTCCTGTTCTTGAATAGGCGTTAAAAGTGCCTTATAAATGGTGCAAGGAAATCCCGTAGATTTCCTTGCACCATTTTACCAGCTCCCCTAATGGTTGAACACCCCCTTTGCATACATTATGCCTGGCGCAGGCATAATGTGCGCAAAGGGTTACAGAGTGGTGCAATGCATGCATTGTGCCACTCTGTCAATAGGGCATGGGGATTTTGGCCTGGTTGGGCCACATTAACGTCAAAATAAATTACGTTAATGTGGCGCAAGGTGGTGCTAGGGGACTATAAATATGCCTCCTGGTGTGTTGTTTCCAGATCTTACGCTATGCAACTTTTCTTGGGTGCAGTTTCCTCTAAACTATTCAATGTACTTTCCTAGGCCTGGGAGGGCATGTCTTCTCCAAATGGGAGCTTCAAAACCCCTCTCAGTTCCACATCAATATGCATCTGGGCTTTTCAGTCTATTATGAGGGTTGCTTGTCTTGTCCTAGATATCCTAATCCAATAGGAAAGATAGCAAGATCATGGCAACTCTGCTAGCTCTTACTATTTGCGGAACTACTTCTCTTGTAACAGTGCTAAGGGTTTCAACAAATAGAAGTCAAGCTCGAAAGCTGTTTAAGGTATCCCTGATTCAATTTCTAGATCTCATTAATGTGTTGCACCCTTTGTTGAACTCATTCAAATCCCTTGATGTAAGCCATTCAAATTAGCAGGTGTGTGCAATTTGTCTGATGCTTACACTGCATGCCACTGGAGGTAGTGAATGGCCTTTGGTGAAGTCTCTGAATTTAACCCAATGGGCGGCAATGTCTCTATCTGATCCACTGCTTCACACATATATTGTAAAGTGTGTGGCATGTACTGCTGACTCCATCAGTGTATTTTAAACTGAGGGCTGTGAAGTTTAAACAGAGCAACAGTGGAAACATGTGGGGCTTGCTACGTACCATTTTGGAAAACTGCATTTCTTAAATTCATGGATTCATTCTCCTTCCACCAAAGACTAGGAAAGGTAAAGCAGCAACATTCTTATTTTCATTGTAGAAATAGACAATCTAATGGGTTCAGGAGTTTCTTAGTATCCTTGGTGAAAAGAGCAGCTATAATTACTTTTTTTTGTTCGTAGTACCATAATGAATGTCTGAATGTGGCATGGCTATAGAGATGGTGGTGACCAAACTACTAACCGATGAGAACCAAAAGAGAAAGGAGATGGTTTTTACATAAGTGGCATTGTGAGAACCTCCCCACCATGACTCTAGCAGCTTAAGTGTTGGGATGCCGCTGGCCTGGTGTGCTGGTGAATTGGGTTTAGAGCACCAAGAGCAATTAAACACTGCGAACAAAATTATCCAGTTCCCAGGAATTGGCTGTTGAAACATGACCAAAGCCCTGATTCTCTATCATTTTTTGGAATAGACAGAATTGATTCTACACAGAGAGAAGAAATTGTGAAAAAATGGAATCTGAATATATAGTCCGTCTCCGCAAAAAGTGTTGTTTCTTCGCAATGAGTAGTAACATGTACTGATTATATCATGTTATTTAGGGGATGATTTAGAGGTTGGCGGATGGTTTACTCCGTCATACAAGTGACGGATATCTCATCTGCCATGTTACGATTCCCGTAAGATATAATGGGATCATAATATGGTAGACGGGATATCTGTCACATTTGTGACAGAGTAAACCCATCCACCAAACTCTAAATCAGGCCCTTAGCTTTCTAGGCTGTACCATCACTATTTAATAGATTGATATTGTATATCACAATTGTTTTTCTAGCATGAGTCTGCAGTTTTGTGTTTAAGTATATTAAGGGCATGTATTGTATTTTCAAAGTAATAATTTATGCCATGTATTTCATGTGCAAATGTATTACTGATTGTTTTGTATACATAACACCAACAATTAAAAAATTTCTTGTCACTTTGGGGCATATTTATGGACTCCTAGCATCACCGGCACAATTCCCAAGGCCGTATTTACAACATGGTATTAAGCTACTTTCGTAAACCCGAGGCAGCGACAAAATCTAACGCCACCTCAGGGGTGGAGTTAGCAAGGCGCAGCAAGGAGGAATACTTTTATTCCTCCTCGTTTTTTGCTTTTTCTATGTGCGCTTTATTCTGCAGCATGCATAGTAAGAGCAAAATTCCAGACATGATTGCTTATGTGCAGGAGGGTGTTCCTTCCTGCACATAAAAAAACATTTCAAAATTACGCTTTGGCACGTCTGTGTGTGCTGCATTCTGCAGTGCACACAGAAGTGCCAAATCACCATTAGTGATTGTTTATGTGCAGAAATGGACACCTTTCTACACATAAACAATCAAACCCCTCAATGCAGACATCCCTGCATTGGCGCTAGGCAGGTCAAGTTAGTGCCAGCACAGGGGACAATGCAGGGGTGCACCGTATTTAATTAAATATGGCACATCCCTGCGTTATGAAAATGACAGAGTGGCACTGCTAATTTTGGCGCAGGTTTGTGCTCCGTCATTTTCTGTTAAATATGGGCCTTTGTTTTTTCACTTCTGGACAATAACTAAGATCTGCTTTCTATGTTCAGTGTTTGTTGCATGTTTTTAAGGGCTGTTGACCCCTTTTCACTGTTGGCTTTCATGAAGACTGTGAGGTTCAAGCGCTTTGCCGTCATTTATTAAATCTTCAAAACACACTGGGCGAGTGCTATTGTTGTGTCTTTCCTTTTTGAAAAAGACATTGTAGTTTTATATATATATATATATATATATATATATATATATATATATATGTATATATATATAAGTGGACGTTTCATCTTATATATACTTACCTTACATTTTAAAGGCATGCGTGGTAAAGGTTTGAGTGGTAAAGTCAATGTGTGGTAAAGTCATTGCATTGTAATTGATGTGTAGTAAAGGCATGCATTGTATAAGCATGCATTCTAATTGTTAGGAATTGTGTCTCTATTTGGCAAAGCTATGCACCCTGTTCAATTAGGGACCCCACAATATTAGTCAGGGTAAGTCACAACACAGAAAAAAAAAAAATCCTGTGCTCATCCTCCAGGAGATTGGCACACAGCAGGCAGGCTTAACTTAGAAGGCAATGTTCAAAGTATTTGTGCAATAACTCGTACAGTAACAGGGAGGGCGTGGCCTGCAGCTGATGAAGCTGCACGCCTAGCGCAATGCTCCGGGGCTGGGACCCAGCCAGATTCTTGCATCAAATAAGCCCAGAAAGGACAACGAAACACAACCCCAGCATCGGGGAACCGCCTGGCCAAAGTGGGGTCGACACCAGCTGAATCGGACCGGCAGCCGTGGAGAAATTTGCGTGTGTTCCCCGCGATTGCCTAAATCCAAGATGGCGGGCGCGTCTGAGTGCGGGCTCCTCTGAGGGGCCGTGACGGAGAGAGAAAAGAAGGAGACCCACGTCTGCGGACTTGGTACCCCTGCCCCGCCGGAGCGATCCCGAGGCGCCGGTGGGCCCTTTGCTTCCCCCAAGGGGAACGAAAACATGAAAATGCAGAGGAACGGGTGAGGAGGACCGGCGCGGCGGTGCGGGCGAGTGGAGACGGAGCAGCCTGCCTGAATTGGACCAGCGACTCGCAGCCGACTCCGCGGCCTGTGGCTCCGATGAAGTGAGGAGTTGCGACCAGATTTAAAAACTCCCTCGCGGGCTCTGAGGGGAGGGATATCCGAAAAAGAGACACCCAGGCTTATGAACTAGGCCCTCCCTGCCCGTGCATACTCACCTGGGGAGATCCATCAAGTGGCGTGTCTGCCCCCATCTGTGTGGAGGCGGGGGCCCGTTCACTCGCTACCCACTAGCCGGCGCCCGTGGTCCTAAGGGGAGTGCGGGTGCCTGTGGGATTTCTACCCTCTATCCCACCTGCCTGAGGACACCGGGCGACCAACAAAAGCCTAAACGAAATAGAGGAAAGGAACATTCTGGCCCCCCCTCACAGCAATAAAATTCCCCCACCCTAGCACCTAGTGGGGTGCTTCAGGGAATGCGTCGAAGTTCACCCTGCAGAAACCTTAGAGTAAAGGAGCTCCAGACCCCAAATACCGAAGACTCCTCCCTCCATAAACTTGGGTTAGGACTAAAACAATGGGTAAACCCCAAAAACGCAAAGGGCAGGACCTAGAAGATCCAACGGCCACCAAGATGACCGGACAGCCTCCAAATTCAAACCCTCAAAATTGCTAAGCACAACTGGAGACAACGCTGGACACGGTCCTTCAGGCCATCAGGGAATCCCGCGATGCACTCGAACAAAAAATAGAAAACTTAACAGTGGACCTATCACTGCTGCAAGATGACCACCGTAGACTTACGGAGAGAGTCGGAACGACCGAAAAGTCTCCTGAACTGGTGACATCAACGCAGAAGTCCTCGTCTACCGAAATTGCTGAACTTACATCCCGGGTCAAACCCCTAGAAACCAGGGAGGAAGAAGCAGAAAACCGCACTCGTAGGAGCAACCTTAGACTCGTTGGGATGCCGAAGGGAGTAGAGTCCTTGGCGCCAAACATGGCCGACATTCCTGGAAAACTGGCTCAAAGAAACTGTGACCCCGAGGGCCTCTCATCGTTTTTTGCGATAGAAAGAGCCCACAGAGTACCCAGTAGGCCTCCTCCCCCAGGAACGAGACCACGACCAATAGTGGTGAAACTATTACACTTCAAAGACAGAGATTACATCCTATCGCAAACCCCCTTAAAAGGTGAAATTACATTAAATAACCAGTGAGTCATGGTTTTCCCAGACTTCACCAAAGGAACGCAAACACAGAGGGCCTCCTTCAATGACCCCAATCGCATCCTATGCGAAAAGGGTATAAAATACGCAATGCTCTTCCCGGCCAAACTCAAAGTGGAGTATGAAGGTAAAACACATTTTGTTTGATCACCGCAAATGGTAGGAGAATGGCTGGAATCCCTGAATATTGCCACTCCAGGCCCCCGGCCTAGAGCCCTCACCCGCCCGGCAGGAAGCGCAGCAGATCCACCAAACGAATCACAGAGGTTTCACCTCCAGGACACCAAACTCTCCAAGAAATGCGCGAAGCAGTGGACGCTGCAGAAGCATTCAGCGGAGGAATCTTCCCCCCTTCTCAGGCCTCAGGTGACACCTCGGACCCTGACTCGAGCTTCGGGGGCTCTTAAATCTCATCACGGGACACCCTCACTAGCTTGCCAAAAGTGAGCCCGAGATCATCGGAAGAAATTCTTTGACCCCTTACTGAGTGAGCTGGAATGTCATGGGTAATGACACAAACATAACCAACTTGTAATGCTTGGCAGAAGAAGTAATCACCGAAACCGTGGACGACGGCACACATTGATTAAAAACTCTCTGGGCTGCTGATATGACCTTGCGGGGTCCCGGGAACGGCCTGGAGCGTAGGCTCTCGGTCTCTAGCGTGCTACCCACCAGTAGAACACTAAGATAAGTTACAATGGTTTGGACGGGGGAAGTTTTAGTGACCGGTCCTGGGGAGAGGGAGTTGAGAGTTGTATTTGTTAAATTAGAAAAGGGGGTAACTCATGCACTTATCATTACTGCTGCTGATAATTCTCGAACTAGAACCTCACCATTAAACCATAAATCCAAACACTGCAACACGCACTTCCACCCTAGCCAACACAAACTAAAAACACCAAGATCATGTCTACACAGTATAAAATAATAACCTGGAACCTCAGAGGCTTAAATACTATGTCCAAGAGGTACAAAATATACAGCCATCTCAAACGCAGAGGGATACACATAGCTCTTCTGCAGCAAACCCATCTAGTGGAGCAAGAAGTTAATGCTCTTAAAAAAAGATGGAGAGGTCAAATAATTGTCACTAATTATTCAGTATTCGCAAGGGGAGTACTGTTATGGATCCGCCCTGGGGTGCCCTTCCAGGTACTTCGCAAGATCATAGACAAAGAAGGAAGATATCTAGTGGTTAGCAGGAGACTAGAGGGAAGAGAAGTAACCATAGGCGGTATATGTGCACTGAACCACGACCAAGGGAGAATTTTTGACAAGCTATCTTTAGAAATAGGCCCATTCCTCGCAAGCTTAAATATAATTGGGGGTGACTTTAATTGTATAGCAAACATCAGCCAGGATAGATCACATCCGCCCCTATGCAATTCTAAACCCTAAAATCCGCTAAATTGTTCACTGATTGGCAACAACACTGGCAACTAGGAGACAGCTGGAGGAAACTCAATCCGCACACCAGGGACTATTCATATTACTCAACAGTGCATGATTTGCACGTTAGGCTTGACACTTTCTTAGTATCCCCCGAAATTCAAAACGACGTGATAGCGGCCGAATACCTTAGCCGTACAATATCAGATCACAATCCCTTGGTGATCTCGCTGTCCTGGGGTAGAGAGAGAGACCAACGATTCCAACATGGCACCTTAGGGCGGAAATGCTTGAAGACGAAGCATTCAAACACACTTTACACGCAGCCATTGTCAAATTTTTTAAACAAAACACAGGGACGGCGACCTCCAGATCCATTGAATGGAAAACATTCAAAATAGTAATCCGGGGCACTTGTATCAATGAAAATATAGGAGTTCGGAAATCAACAGAAACCGAGCTCTGGCGATTGGAGGACTCCCTTAGGGACATCGAGCATAGGCGCCCTACACAACCTGACTTGGCCCCCCTTTTAAACTAAACCAAAACCAAAATAATTGAGGCAAACAATAGATTAGCACGCTTCGACTATAAGCAGTACTTAATCAAACAACACTCGGAGGGTGATAAAGCAGGTGCCCTGCTAGCCTGGCATGCTAAACCCCCAAAACAACAAACAGTCATAGTTGAAATTGAAGAAACCCCAGGTAATAGCGTTTATAACCAAAAAGAGATAAATGCTAGCTTTACTAAATACTATGCAACATTATATGCGCCTTCCACCGAAATACTAAGACGCGGGGGTTGGAGGACCTCGCCCTCCCCAACCTGGGCACTGAGGAGAGCTTAGCCCTAGCAGCACCAATATCGATCGCAGAAATCAAAACCACGATCCAAAGCATGTCAAAGGGCAAGGTCCCGGGAGCGGACGGACTTCCTTTGGAGTTCTATCACCTATACCAAGATCTCTTAGCCCCACATCTTTGTACACTATACGCAGAAGCATGGAACAACAATAACCTACCTCAATCAACTAACCATTATGATACCCCTACTGAAACCTGATAGGCCTCCTACTGATGTCCGCTCTTACCACCCATTATCCATGCTTAACATAGATTACAAAATATTAAGCCGGATACTGGCTAATAGACTCCTTCCTCATATGCCTTCATTGATTCACCAAGACCAATCAGGCTTCATCCCACAGCGTAATATGGCTCAAAATATTAGGCGCTTAGTATCAGTTCTCCACTCTATACCCCTGACAGTGTCACAAGCGGCGATTATATCAGTGGACATTGAGAAGGACTTCAACAGCCTGAGGTGGGACTATTTAGAGCAGGCCATGCTAAAGTTGGGACTAGGTGAGGGATTTGTAAGATGGACAAAAACCTCAGTACACTAACAATACTGCAAGGGTGTGAACTGGCAATACTATATCTGTCCCTTTCCTGGTTTGTAGAGGCACCAGACAGGGTTGTCCATTGTCTCCCCTTCTCTTTGCAGTAGCAGTAGAACCCCTGGCTCAAATGGCCACAACTGGACAGTACTTTAGGGGCATCCCAATTAACAACTGGACTCATCATATCGCCCTCTATGCAGATGACATGCTTCTTTTCCCCCAAAACCTGGAGTTAAATTTGCCAGGAGCCATGACAATGCTGGAGAACTACGGATTAGCTTCCTGACTCCAAATCAATTGGAGGAAATCCTCTATTTTCCCAATGATCAAGGGCACCACTGAACCTAACAACACAAGAGGTTGGCCCTGGTCCCCTAACACGTTTCAGTACTTAGGAGTAAATATATACCACAAAATGGAAGACTTGCTAGAAGGAAACATACATGAGGCACTCAGAGGGATTAGAGCCAGTATGCGCTTCTGGGAGACACTGCCCCTGACGATCTCAGGAAGAACTGCCCTGCTTAACATGATAGTGTTGCCCAGAATGCTATATTATTTCTCCACTATCCCACTCATAATCCCAAAAGCAGTGTTCAGAGGTATAGAATCCATGATCATGAATTTTATATGGGGGTCGGGTAGGCACCGAATCGCATTACACTCCCTTCAAAGACCCACTGCAGAGGGAGGTTTAGCTGCTCCGGATCTGGAGATATATTATTGGGCAGGGCAAGTACAATGGCTAGCAACACTAATTAGCGAACCCCCAGTTGCAAAAGGACTACAACTCCCCTTAAGTCGCCCACCTGAAAGAATACTGGGTATATTATTGAACCCCAGGAAGCCAAAACAACAATTACCATTGGAGTGGGAATCGACAAGATACTGTTGGGAACAATACCTAAAACGTACCCACACAAAAACTCCATATGCACCAGAGGCCCCCCTGACCTGCTTGAAACATATCATAGGAAACCAAACGCTAACAGGTATCAATAAACTGGTGGCATATAATATCACAAAACTGGGGATCTATACGGCGACGGGAAACTTCACACATATAAAGAATTACAAGATCAGTTTGATCTCGCATCAGGATTATTCATTACCCATAGCGCTATCACTAGATTCACACAAAATACATGGGGTACAGGGACACTTGAGCCGCCGACTCATGGAGGTTGTAACCTTCTCTGCTCAATAGGGGGACAGAAGGGAGTGATATCAGGAATATATAAATCCCTACAAGATAGCATATGCTTACCTCTAAACAAACTCAAAATTAAGTGGCAGACAGAGTTAGATACCACTATTGAAGAATCACAGTGGGCTAGGATCACCTCCCATATCTACTCAGTGTCCAGAAACGCCAGATTCAAGCTAATAAATGTATATATCTACCACAGGGCCTATTTAACCCAGCAAATGATAACTAAAATATACAGTACAAACGACATAGGCTGTCCCCGATGTGCCGAACAAGCGACAGGACTTCAGCTCAGTTCTTACTGGGTAGAAATATTTAGGAAAATCTCTACCTGCACTGACAGGGTGCTGTCCTTGTCCCCTGTGGTGACCCTACTGAGGGACTTTCCACGCCCCTCAGCTCTCAAAACATCTAACAGGTTCATCGACCTGGCTTTTGTCCTCGCCAAAAGAGAAATCACCTCACACTGGAAAGCCTCAGCGGGCCCGCAAGTAACTAGATGGCAAAACGCCTTAGAAAAATGGACGGAAATTGAGGGGGCTGTGAGGCACTACAGGGGCGGAGACCTTGAGACAATGCCACACAATGGGACTCAATACTAGAGAGCATGAGGAACCCCGACGTCCCCACCCCGGAGGATGCCTCAACCACCTCGGACTCCGAATCTGAACCTGCCTCCACGCCTAAAACATAGTACTTTCCGTATAGGTGACATACTGTTTATCTCAACCGAGAATTATCAACTCAAGACCATTACACGTCGACATAAATGCATGAATGGGGGGGGTACAGTGAATATTGTAGGGGAGTTCACTATATCAATATCACTGGCAAGTTTTAAAAACAATAAAAATATCTTTTAAAAAAAACTCATACAGTAACACTGTGAAAACACCACAAAAAGTACTCCACACCAATTTAGGAAAATAGATAAAATGTATCTGAATGAAATAGGACCAAAATGACAAACATCCAATATGCACAAGTCAAGATATCACTTTTTAAAGCTTTAAAGGAGTCTCAATCTTTAAGAATGTGGTTGTAGCTTTTTAACACACAGTACCTGAGATGCATCAAAAATAATGACTCAGAGGGACCGTAGAGGAGGAGACGAGTCAAAAAGTAAAGCCATGCATCAATTTTTCCAGTGCACCAAAAGCGATGTGTCATTTCTTTCCATGGTGCAAGGTGATGGTTTACAGGAGCGCAGCTGTGGTTCCTCACTGTGATGCAGAGATATTCTGATGCCCAGAGACGATGCTTTGAACACCTGGAACACATTGAGCAGAGGCAACAGGCACTGTGTCAATCCGACAGGCAATGCAGTGATTTTTCAGCCAAGGATCAGATGCTTTGTCGATCCAGTAGGCACGGCATCAGATTTTGCAGGCATTGCGTGGGATTTCCAATGTGCTGGATTTTCTTCTCTTTGATAGGCCTGAGACCTCAGAACAGGAGGCAGGCTCAAACCAAGCCCTTGGAGAGCACCTGAGGAGGAAGGCAGAGTCTTTCCAGCAGAGTCAGGGGTCAACAGGCAGCAGGCAACAAGCAAGAGAGCAGTCCTTGGAGGAAAGTAGTCAAGATGAGCCCTCTGGGCAGCCAGGCAGTCCCTCTGATAGTGTCCAGTTGTAGGTCCAGAAGTGTCTGATTTGGAGGGGTCACAGACCCATTATTCATACCCAAAAGTGGCTTTGAAGTGGAGGAAACTTCAAAGAGTGGTTTTGAAGTGCACAAGTTCCCCTTTCAACCCAGCCCTGTCTGCCATTATCCCTGTAGGGGGTTATCAGTCTTTTGTGTGAGGGCAGGTGACTGGCCTTTGAAAAGTAAGAGAGAGCCCCTCCACTCTTCCTGCCCAGGGAGACCCATCAGTCTGCAGATGAAAGCAGATGCAGCTGAGTGTCCAAAGTTTATGACTGTCTAGGTGGAATGCACAAAGGGAGCTGTCAACCAGCACAGAACAGCCGTGGATTGGAGACAGGTTGTAAAGCATGACAGTAAGTGCAGAGAAATGGCCACTTTCTAAAAGTAAAAACAACAGATGATGGGCAGAGTGCAGAACAAATTAAACATTCAACCCAGTCACAGATCTGGGCTTCATCCATCCTTTTTTCGTTTGCTATGCCATTCCAGTTTGGAGCCAGCCATATGCAAATCAGTCTTGACCCTGTTTTCTAGAGGAACAGTCCAGACTGAACTGCCAGGCCAGGTCCTCTCTGGATCAGAAACAAGCATCCTGGGATTGGTTTCGGGGTATCACCCTTCATCAGCCAAAATAGCTTGAATCTGGTGGCATAGCAACCACAGGACCTACGTCTGGGCATACCCTTCCCACTTAAGGTGACAAATTCAAAAACAACCGATGATGGACAGAGTGCAAAACAAATCAAACATTTACCCCAATCACAGATCCGGATTTCATCCATCTTTTTTTTGCTTGCCATGTCATTCCAGTTTGGACTCAGCCATATGCAAATCAGTCTTGACCTTGTTCTCCATGGGAACAGTCCAGCCCGAACTGCCAGGCCAAGTCCTCTCAAGACCATAAACAAACATCCTAGGACCAGTTTTGGGGTACCACCCTTCATCAGCCAGGCTAGCTTGAATCTGATGGCATAGCAAGCATGGGACCCTGATCTAGGCCTACCCCTCCCACTTAGGGCAGCACATGCAAAAACAACAGATGATGCATAGAATGCGGAACAACTCAAGCATTCACCCCAGTCATAGATCAGGGCTTCATTCATCATTTTTTTTAGTTTTTTTGTGTGCCACGTTATTCCAGTTTAGACCCAGCCATATGAAAATCAGTCTTGCCCCTGTTCTCCATAAGAACAGTCCAGTTCAATCTGCCAGGCTAGGTCCTCTCTGGACCAGAAACAGGCAGCCTGAAACCAGTTTCAGCATATCACTCTTCATCAGCCAGGCTAGCTTGAGTCTGGTAGCATAGAAAGCACAGGATCCACGCCTGGTTATAGCCTTCCCACTTAGGACAACAAACACAAAAACAACGGATTATGGATGGAATGCAGAACAAATCAAATGTTCACCCCAGTCACAGATCTGTTTCATCCATCATCTGTTTTAGCTTGCCATGCCATTCCAGTTTTACTCCAGCCACATGCAAATCTGTCTTGATCCATGGGAACAGACCAGCCCAAATTGCCAGATCAGGTTCTCTCTGCACCAACTTCAGGATATCACCCTTCTTCAGCAAGCTAGCTTAAATCTGGTGGCATAGCAAGCACAGGACCCATGTCTGGGCATATCCACAAATGCAAAAACAACAGATGATGGACAGAATGCAGAACAAATCAAACATTCACCACAGTCACAGATCTAGATTTCATCAATCATTTTGTTTTTGCTTGCGATGCTGTTTCAGGTTGGACCCAGCCATATGCAAATCAGTCTTGACCCTGTTCTCCATGGGGACAGTCAAGCCCAAACTGCCAGGCCAGGCCCTCTCTAGACCAGAGACAAGCATACTGGGACCGGTTTCAGGGTATCATCCTTGATCAGCCAGGCTAGCTAAGTGTGCCAGGTATGCCCAGAAGTGGTTCCGGGCTCACTATTCCACTGGATTCAAGCTAGCCTGGCTGATAAAGTGTGATATCCTAAAACCAGTCCCAGGATGTTTATTTCTGTTTTAGGAAAGACCTGGTCTGGCAGTTGGGGCTGGACTGTTCCCATGGGGAACAGGGTCAAGACTGGTTTGCAGAAGGGTGGGTCTGAACTTGAGTAGCATGATAACCAAAAGAATTAATGTATGCCATGTAGATCTATCACTGCAGGTGAATGTTTGATTGGTTTTGTATTCTGTCTATGATTTGTGTTTGTTTGCTTTTGTTGCCCTAAGTGTGGCGATTATGCCCAGACATGGTTCCGGTATCAATGTGCCACTGGCTTCAAGCTGGCTGATGACAGGTGATACTCTGAAACTGGTCCTAGCATGCTTCTTTCCGGTCCTGGAAAGACGTAGCCTGGAAGTTCGGGATGGACTGCTCCCATGGGGAACATGGTCAAGACTGATTTGCATATGGCTGGGTCCAAACTGGGGTGGCATCGTGAGCAAAAGAACTGATGGATTAAGCCCAGATCTGTAACTGGGAGTGAATGTTTGATTGTTTCACCACTAATGGTGTGGGGTAGTAGGAATTGAGAGTAAGACTAGGTCAGTCTTTCTTCAGTGATGTTAGTAAGGTCACTGTATATCCTCAGGTCGAGAAGTCATAGCTGAAAAAATGTCCAGGCTAAGGGATGCTGTGTTGCCTACAGGGGGATGGGGGATTCCCTTACGGACTAGGTGGTCTCACACACATAATAGTGTCTTGCTTCATCATATGACCACCTAGCCCCACCCAAATAAGAAGAAAAAGTGGATGACCAACATGTTTCTGCCCTCGCTCAGTGCTGGTAGGTCAGGGGCATTCGTCAGGGTCGGAGCACACGCAGTAAGTGGGGTGCTCAAAAAGTGAAAAACGTATATGTGTTAGTGGTGATACAATTTCTATAGGGAGGCGGTGTGGGCTAGCAACACTCCCATTGCTCTCTTTTTGTGTACATATGTTTGATTGTTTCCACATTTTCTCCATCATCTGTTTTTTGTTTACTTTCTAAATGTGCTATTTATGAAATAGTAATGTAGAATTAATTTCACCAGTAAGTAGAATTTCTCACTACCATTTCATCTATACCAAACATGGCAATGCCACTCTTTTCAGATCAGAAATTACCACTTACAAGTATACAAAGGAATTTCCAATACTGGCCAATGAGAGGAGCAGGACTCACAGTTGTAAAAAATTACTTTTGGGAGTTTTTCACTACCAGGTCATGTACAACTTACAAGTACGTGTTCTGCCTTTTACTTACCTAGCACCCCGCCCTGTGGTCTACTTAGGAACTACCTTAGGGGTGGCATACATATAATAAAAGCAGAGTTTAAGGCTTGGCAAGTAGTTTTAAACGCCAAGTCGAAGTGGCAATGAAACTGCACACACAGCCCTTGCAATGGCAAGCCTGAGACATGCATAAATGGCTACTTATGTGGGTGGCACAATCCGTGTTGCAGGCCCACTAGTAACATTTAATTTACGGGCCCTGGGCACATGTAGTGCACTTTACTAGGGACCTTATAGTTAAATTAAATATGCTAATTGGGTATGAGCCAATGTTATCATAATTTAGGAAGAGAGCACATGCACTTCAGCACTCATTAGCAGTGGTAAAGTGCCCAGAGTCCTAAAGCCAACAAAAAGGTGGTCAGAAAAAGAGGTGGAGGAAGGAAAAAAGTTTGGGGTGACGCTTCAGAGAGTGCCATTTTCCAATACTAATGTCATACAACCTTTCTGCCTCTTTGGTGGAAAGAGTGCTGCATTTCTCTACATCACTCTCCCCAACTTAGCTCGTGAGTTTCCACTCTCTCTTTCAGTGAATGCATGTGAAGTAATAAAGGGCACTCATAAAAAGAATGCACCACATACGTCAGGTCGATCTTCTACTCTGTTAGAAATGGGGTCTATAGTGGGCAGTCAGTTTACACTGTCCAAGTAGGGACCCTCACTCTTGTCAGGGCAACGGAGTCACACTCCTAATATAACTCCTGCTCACCCCCTTGGTAGCTTGACACAAGCTGTTAGGCTTATCTCAGAGGCAATGTGTTAAGTATTTGTACCCACACACTAGTGAAAATACTGCAAATAGACACCACACCAATTTAGAGAAATAGCCAATATTTATATAAGTAAAACAAGACCAAAACGACAAAAATCCAACATACGCAAGCGAAGATACATATTTTTAAAGGTTAAATCTCAATAAAAGCTCAGAAGCACAATAGCTCCAACTAGTGCTATCACGGGGTTGTGACGGAGTCCTTCCCAACCATCTGACGCCACTCACAAGGGAGTGCCTTAGGGGCATATTTATACTCCATTTGTGCCGAATTTGTGTCATATTTTTTACACAAATTCGGCCCAAAACTAACTCCATATTTATATTTTGATGTTAGACCCGTCTAACGTCAAAATATTGGAGTTTGCACCATTTTTTAGATGCCTGGACCTACCTTGAATCAATGAGATGCAAGGTAGGGGTGTTCCCATCTAAAAAATGGTGCTAACCTCATAGCCCCATATTTATCCCCCTGTGCTAAAATGATGCACGGGTGGAAGGAGGGGCTAAATAATGGTGCAAAGCTTGCTTTGCACCATTATCTAACACCTGGGTCAGACCAGGCGTTAGGGGACCGGTGGACCCATTTCCATGGTTAAACACCATGGAATGGGTCCACAGGTGCCTTCTTCAAGCCCCAGGAACACCCCCACCCACACCAGAGGGAGACCAGAGGATGGGGGACCCCATGCCAGGTAAGTAGGGTAAGTATAGGTAAGTATTTTCTTTTTTTAAATTAAAGTGCCATCGGGGGCCCAACTTGGAGCCACCTGCATGGCAAAAGTGGCAATGGCCATGCCCAGGGGACTCTGCTCCCCTGTGCTGGCCATTGGGGTGGTGGGCATGACTCCTGTGTTTTCTAAGACAGGAGTCATGTGGTGTGGATGGTTTAGCATCAGAAAATGATGCTAGGCTGGTTAGAGGCATTTTTTGCCTCTAACGAGCCTAACGTAATTTTTTGGTGCAAAATCCCCTTCTCCCATACCACTACCCCTACCCGGCTAAAATAATTTCTTTTTACACTAGCCCACCCGTTTGTGCTGGCTTGCGCATTCTATAAATTTGGCTCCTGGCTGGCGCTCTGGAATGATGCAAGCCGGCACTATACTTTTGGATGCAAAACTGCATTTGCCCAGTTTTGCTTCACAAAGTAGAAATATGAGCCTTAACACCTTAGAAACAAGGCAGAGTCAAAGACAAGGCACATAGTCAGAGAGGTGAGGTGTAGCTGGAGCTGGTGCGATGTCAGTTCAATATTGCTATGCAGCAGGTGAGGTGTTGGTTCCTTACAGCTATGCAGGGGAGGTGATGCATTGGTTGCTTACAGAGGCAGCGGAGGTGAGGCGAGGTGTCCGTTCCTTACAATCCGGTGGCATCAATGAGTTCAGTGGGTCAAGACACGATAGGGCAACCTCTTGAGGATGCGGTCACTCCACAGGGCAACAGGTGCCGCAGCTAAGTCAGGTGTCACGGACGTCGGTGACATGGCTCTCAGAACACACAGTGTTGCAGCAATTCAGAGGTGCTGTGGTGGCATCGGGCCTGCAGTGTTGGTCACGGTCGTCATACTTCAACAGGGACCAGGGCTTCGGGTGCAGACAGCCGGGTCAGTTCTGGAGTTGTCCAGAGTCGGTGTGCCTGGTTCTTCTTGTTTTATGCCAGATTTCACTCCAAATGGCCCAGGAACATTTTTCAATGCGAACACATAGATATACATTTTGAATGGTGTGATGTTCTGAAATTCACAAATGAATTCCTCATTTCTGCTCATTTTCATACATAAATTATCCCCAAATATTATAATATTATTTTAGTAGCAGATTACAACCTACAAATACGCCCCTTTCGTCTTTGAAACACTAGCCACAGTCACCCTGATGCTGTTACCTTCGCCCGAGCCAAGATCCTGCTTGCTTTGTGTCACATGCTGTATCACAGTCTATGGGGCGGTCAACATCACTAAGATATCACACGAAATCATGCAATTTGAGGAAATTCCTAAGTGTCTAAATCATGTTTGTATCCATCAAATAGCCTGGAAACCTGTTGTAAGAAGCCAGTAATAACACCGTCAAAATGCAGTAATTTTGTGTCACAGAGGTCAGCACAGATTGCCCAGTGGTTTCTGACAAACTTGAGTTCGCAAAAAGTGTTTCCTTTCAAAAGAGGATATGATAGCCGAGCAGGATATTGTGAAAGACATCACAAAAAACATTTGTCATTGCAAGGCAACACAAATACTGCAGGCGGGAATAAAACAATCAGCATAAACATTCCTCTCATTCCTTATAATGCATTAAACTCGCTCGCACCTCCACTGGTCAAGAAAAGTCACCAATGCACGATACCCACTTAATAACCAGAATCAGGTGCCATTCGGGCCTATGTGATATGATCACCCCCTCCAAAGTAAACTTCTCAATGTTTCCTTTGTTTATGTTTTGCACAGCCTTTATTGAGAAACTTTAGAAAACCCCAAAACATTCTGGGGGTCATTACAACCCTGGCGGACGGTGTTAAAGCTGCGGTAATACTGCAAACAGGCCGTCGGAGAAAAAAAGGGAATTGTGACCGTGGCGGAAACCGCCAACATAGACAGCTACTTTAACACTCCGACCGCCACGGCGGTACAGACAAGCAGCGCAGGGGTCACCGCCAACAGAGAGGCGGGAGACAAAGTACCGCCCACAGTATCACAACCTACCAATCCGCCACCTTTTCCGGGGTGGATTCACTGTGGATAAAAACACGCCGGAAACAGATTTTGCAATGGGAAAACGCTCACCTTAACACACTACACGAGGAAGGAGGGCACCATGGAGCCCGAACTCCAAATACTCCCTGCGCTTGTCTTCCTGCTCCTCTACGAACATCAGCAACGGCGGCACCGAAGACAACGGTGAGTACTGCACCTGCGACATAGGGAAGGGGGAGGCAAAAGTCAGGGACACACACACGCAACACCCCCACCCCCATCCCTACCCGAACCTCACCCACTACAACACACACACCAATGCATATCCAAACATCGCAGTAACAACCCACAACCCCCCCGGAAGAATGCAAAGACAAAAGGGAATCAGTATAACTATTGCAATTAATAAAAATACAGTAAGCTCATATATACAGAAATATATACACATTCCAACTATATACATTACGATTAGTAGTGCAGGTATGCACAATTCAATGTCCGTGGACCACTGGGCCCAAAATGCATGGGCGAGGCCCACACACGATACCTGTCCAGAAACGGAGAGAACACTGCAGGGGCATCAGATAGAAATACAACAGGTACCTCAGGGGGAAGGGAAGGGGGGGCACCTCAGCCGGATGAGTGCAAAGCCAGATCCACGACGGGGCTCCATGCCCATTGATGTATCCTGGGGAGTGCAAAGCCACAGTCTCACAAGTCACTACAGTGGGTGGGTTGCCCACTGTACCATCCTGGGGAGTGCAAAGCCACAGTCTCTCAAGTCTCTACAGTGGGTGGGTTGCCCACTGTACCATCCTGGGGAGTGCAAAGCCACAGTCTCTCAAGTCTCTACAGTGGGTGGGTTGCCCACTGTACCATTCTGGGGAGTGCAAAGCCACAGTCTCTCAAGTGGGTGGGTTGCCCACTGTACCATTCTGGGGAGTGCAAAGCCACAGTCTCTCAAGTCTCTACAGTGGGTGGGTTGCACACTGTACCATCCTGGGGAGTGCAAAGCCACAGCCTCTCAAGTCTCTACAGTGGGTGGGTTGCCCACTGATCATCCTGGGGAGTGCAAAGTCACAGTCTCTCAAGTCTCTACAGTGGGTGGGTTGCCCACTGTACCATCCTGGGGAGTGCAAAGCCACAGTCTCTCAAGTCTCTCAAGTGGGTGGGTTGCCCACTGTACCATTCTGGGGAGTGCAAAGCCACTGTCTCTCAAGTCTCTACAGTGGGTGGGTTGCCCACTGTACCATCCTGGGGAGTGCAAAGCCACAGTCTCTCAAGTCTCTACAGTGGGTGGGTTGCCCACTGATCAATCCTGGGGAGTGTAAAGCCACAGTCTCTCAAGTCTCTACAGTGGGTGGGTTGCCCACTGAACCATCCTGGGGAGTGCAAAGCCACAGTCTCTCAAGTGGATAACAGTCTCCACTGGTTCTGGAGGGGGACTGGTGCCCAGAGTGCTTCATCCTGTGAAGGATTCAGGTAGTGGATGCAGTTCTCCACTGGTTCTGGAGGGGGACTGGTGCCCAGAGTGCTTCATCCTGTGAAGGATTCAGGTAGTGGATGCAGTTCTCCACTGGTTCTGGAGGGGGACTGGTGCCCAGAGTGCATCACGCTCCTCGTGACGATCCCAGTTCCGTCACTGTCCCAGCCGCACATGGGCTAACGATGCTTGAGTTGGCGGTGCTTGCCCTGTTCAGCGGTGCTTGCCATGGCGGTCTTTGCCCTGTTCAGCGGTGCTTGCCATGGCGGTCTTTGCCCTGTTCAGCAGTGCTTGACTTTGCCGTTTCTGACCTGTTCTGCGGTGCTTGCCCTGTTCAGGAGTGCTTGCCATGGCGGTCTTTGCCCTGTTTAGCGGTGCTTGCCATGGCGGTCTTTGCCCTGGTCAGTGGTGCTTGCCATGGCGGTCTTTGCCCTGTTCAGCGGTGCTTGACTTTGCCGTTTCTGACCTGTTCTACGGTGCTTGCACTGTTCAGCGGTGCTTGACTTTGCCGTTTCTGACCTGTTCAGCTGTGCTTGCCCTGTTCAGTGGTGCTTGCCATGGCGGTCTTTGCCCTGTTCAGCGGTGCTTGCCATGGCGGTCTTTGCCCTGTTCAGCGGTGCTTGACTTTGCCGTTTCTGACCTGTTCAGCGGTGCTTGCCCTGTTCAGCGGTGCTTGCCATGGCGGTCTTTGCCCTGTTCAGCGGTGCTTGACTTTGCCGTTTCTGACCTGTTCTGCAGTGCTTGCCCTGTTCAGCGGTGCTTGCCATGGCGGTCTTTGCCATGTTCAGCGGTGCTTAACTTTGCTGTCTGTGACCTGTGCAGTGGTGTGTGGCATGATGGTCCCTCAGTGCCCAGCGGGGCTGTGGGTGCCGGGGCCCTCCAAGGCACTGACGCTGGCGGTGGTCTCCGGGCAGTGACGATAGTGCTGCACTCCAGGGCACTGACTCTGGCGGTGGTCTCCAGACCAGTGACGATAGTGCTGCCCTCCAGGGCACTGACTCGGGCGGTGGTCTCCGGACCAGTGACGATAGTGCTGCCCTCCAGGGCACTCACTCTGGCGGTGGTCTCCGGACCAGTGACGATGGGGCTGGCTGTGGCGTCCTGGCCAGCGGGGAGGATGGCGGCCTTCTCCGCTGTGCTGCTCTTACCAGACTTTGGAGACTTCTTCTGCCCCTTCACCACCTTGGGAGGGGTCATAGCTGACTCGACACTCCCCCCGGGACCCTTGTGGGCGGCTTTGCCAGCAGGAGTCTTCACCCTCTCCCGTCGGGCACTGTCCAACTTCTGGTGCTTTACAGGGGGTGGACTGGCAGTGCTTTGGCTCCGTGTCACACTGGCTGCCCTGGTGGCCGGTGCACTCCACATACCTCTAACCCGCACCACTGGTACCGGACTTTTTTTGGCTGAGGTGCTAGTAGGGGACCTATGAATTGGAGGGGTGGGGGTGGTGGGACAGAGGTCAAGGTTGCTCAGGAAAAGTTTCTGACAAACACTGGGACGGGTAGCTGGAGGGGGCCTGGGAGTGGAGGAAGAGGAGGTGGTTGTAGGAGGTGCAACTTTAGATGATTTGGGTGCAGTTGCAGGTTCTGGAGGCTGTCGTGAGGTGAATGGATGTTGTGTGTGTGGGTGTCCGCCTTTGTGTACTTTGGGAGGGGGCGTCACAGACACACTGGGAGAGGACACAGGGGACGTGTAAATGGTAGTGGGGGTGGTGAGTGCAGGTGAGCAGGGTGTGGTGCTGGGTGTTCTGGTGCGAGTCCTAGTGGCTGTAGTGGTAGTGCATTCAGGTGAGAGTGTAGACGACACTGGGAGGGAGGAGGGAGACGACGAGGAGGGGGACACAGTGGAGGCAGTGGATGTTGCTGTGTCTGTATGTGGGTGATGCTTGTGTGAGTGCCTGTGGGATGTGTGGTGCCTATGTTTGCCTGAGCTGCCCTTGTGTGTTGACGTGTGTGCAGGCTGGTCTGATGGTGTGCTTGGGATAGGCTGGGGTACAGGGGATTGGTCTGAGTGGAGGAAGTTGGAGGAGGGAGGCTAGACACAGGGACAATGGCTGCCATCAGTGCTGAGGCCAGCGATTGCAGGGTTCGGTGATGGGCAGCCTGACCAGAATGAATGCCCTCCAGGAATGCATTAGTGTGTTGCAACTCCCTTTCTACACCCTGGATGGCATTCACAAAGGTAGACTGCCCAACAGTGAGTGACCTGAGGAGGTCAATGGCCTCCTCACTGAGGGCAGCAGGGGTGACAGGGGCAGGGGCTGAGGTGCCTGGGGCGAAGGTGATGCCCACCCTCCTGGATGAGCGGGCACCGAGCGAAGGCTGAGGGGCTGCTGGGAGGGTGGTGCTGGTAGGGGGGGTGTTGGCTGTACCTGTAGAAGTGGGGGGGGGGCACAGATGGTGCCGCCACCACAAGGGAGCTCCCATTGGAGGACGAGTCCGTGTCGCTGTTTGCTTATCCGGTGACCGACGTGAAGCTCCCCTCGCCCTCCGTCCCACTGGTGTATTCTGTGTCTGTGGTGTGGCCCTCCATGGCCATGTGGGATGCAGCCCCCTCGTGCTCCGGTGCCACTGTACCTCTGCCTGATGATGCTGATGCACAAAAGAACAGGGAGAGCACAAAAAGGGGTGGGGAAACAGAAGAAAGACAGGTTGAGTGCATGGCTTACCGCTACCGTTGGCGGACAATACAGACACAGCAGCCCAGTGCACTATGCCGTGCTCTTGGCCTCTACAGATGCAGTTCCTGGGATATGGCCTACATGGCTATGAGTGTCATCTACCCACATAGATGACACAGGGGCATGTATACCTGTACTTGGCACTCTACAGAGGTGGGGTGGAGTGGCACATGACCTGGATTCCGGAGGGGCCTAGCCTACGGAACTCGCCCTGGCCTAGGGAAACTCACAGCCCTCCTCCCCCACCCAGACCCCGCCACTGCGCGCAAAGTCATGAGAATGTGAGTGTACTCACCCCCTTGTGTCTGCTGTGATGCCCTCAAGCGCCCATCCAACTCAGGTTAGGCCACCGCCAGGATCCGGAACATCAGGGGGGTCATGGTTCGACAGGCACCCTTCCCACGTTGGGAGGCCATCCCCAGCTGAGCCTTCGCTGTCTTCTTGCTCCAGCGGCGAATGTCCTCCCATCTTTTACGGCAGTGGGTGCTCCATCTCTGGTGGACCCCCAGGGTCCGGACGTCCTTGGCGATGGCACGCCAAATATCCTTTTTCTGGTGGGCGCTGACCTACATGACATGTACAGGGGAAGAAGAGAAGTCATTAGCAACAGCACCGTCGAAGTGAGTGGCCCACATCCCTGCCCTTGCCATGTGGCACATGCAATCACACTTCTACATGCTGGCAGGACTCTGCCCCCTTCCTACTGACATCCAGCCCTCTCCACCCAGGCATAGCCCATACAACGTGCTCCCTGTGTACTTACCTGTTGGTCTGGAGGACCGTAGAGTAGCATGTACTGGGGGAGGACCCCGTCCACGAGCCTCTCCAACTCCTGTGCAGTGAAGGCAGGGGCCCTTTCCCCAGACGCACCAGCCATTGTCTCTTCCAGACCGAGGTCACAGCAGCACTTGCAGTGTAGGTCCTCTCCTGTCGAAGATCAGGTATCGAGTGATTGAACAGATAGAAAATGGCGGTCACGTCCGCGGAGGTGACGTCCGCGGCGGTGCGTATCATCACCGCCGGCGCACTTCGTCAGTGGCTCCTGGGACCCATAGGGTCCAATGTTAACCAATGCAGCATTGCGCCGCGGTCTTTGACCGCCTACCGCGACAGTGTACAACGCCAGCGCAGTTACCTCACATCCCATTGTCCCACTTTAGAGGTCAGGCAGCCGCCATTTCAGGGGCCCACATGGCTTCATTTACAACTGCGTCACACATACCTAGGCCTACACGCAACACACATACAGGAAGGATATTGTATTTAGTGTCGTGTTCTGTGTAGCTTGGGTACATACCTCAGAATTTGTTGACTCTGTGGTCGCTGTTGTCCTTCCTAGGCACCGTCAGCTGGGACATGTGAGGAGATGGCGGAATCCTCCGACCGCTGGTGGACCTGTTGACAATGGAGGAGCGACATTTAATCATCACCTACAGGTTTGACCATGCACAATCCAGGAACTGTTTACCCAGTTGGAGCCTGACCTGATGTCACCAAGCCGCCATCCCACAGGAATCCCCCCCCCCTCAAGTGCAGGTGCTATCAGTGCTCCATTTCCTAGCAACTGGGTCATTTCAGACAACAGTGGCCATGGCATCAGGGATGTCCCAGCCTATGTTTTCCAGCGTGTTGTCCAGAGTGTTGTCTGCCCTGCTGGAATACTTGAGGAGCTACATTGTTTTCCCTCAGGTGGAGGATTTGGCTGCAGTGAAAGGTGACTTCTATGCCCTGGGACATATCCCTAACATCATAGGTGCCATTGATGGGACCCATGTGGCTTTGGTCCCCCCCCCCACAGGAGTGAACAGGTGTACAGGAACCGGAAGAGTTTCATTCAATGAATGTACAGATGGTATGTTTGGCAGACCAGTACATCTCGCAGGTAAATGCTATGTTCCCTGGCTCAGTGCATGACGCCTACATCCTGCGGAATAGCAGCATCCCGTATGTGATGGGTTAACTCCAGAGGCACAACGTGTGGCTATTAGGGGACTCTGGTTACCCCAACCTGTCATGGCTATTGACCCCAGTGAGGAATCCCAGGATCAGGGCAGAGGAACGCCACAATGAGGCCCATGGGCAGACTAGGAGGGTGATCGAACGCACCTTCGGCCACCTTAAGGCCAGGTTCAGGTGCCTCCATATGACAGGTGGTTCCCTATTCTACTCACCAAGAAGGTGTGCCAGATCATCATCGCCTGCTCGATGCTTCACAATCTTGCTTTGCGACGCCAGGTGCCTTTTCTGCAGGAGGATGGTCCAGATGACGGTGTTGTGGCAGCTGTGGAGCCAAAGTCCACAGTCTCTCAAGTCTCTCAAGTGGGTGGGTTGCACACTGTACCATTCTGGGGAGTGCAAAGCCACAGTCTCTCAAGTCTCTACAGTGGGTGGGTTGCTCACTGTACCATCCTGGGGAGTACAAAGCCACAGTCTCTCAAGTCTCTACAGTGGGTGGGTTGCCCACTGATCAATCCTGGGGAGTGTAAAGCCACCGTCTCTCAAGTCTCTACAGTGGGTGGGTTGCCCACTGTACCATCCTGGGGAGTGCAAAGCCACAGTCTCTCAAGTGGATAACAGTCTCCACTGGTTCTGGAGGGGGACTGGTGCCCAGAGTGCTTCATCCTGTGAAGGATTCAGGTAGTGGATGCAGTTCTCCACTGGTTCTGGAGGGGGACTGGTGCCCAGAGTGCTTCATCCTGTGAAGGATTCAGGTAGTGGATGCAGTTCTCCACTGGTTCTGGAGGGGGACTGGTGCCCAGAGTGCATCACGCTCCTCGTGACGATCCCAGTTCCGTCACTGTCCCAGCCGCACATGGGCTAACGATGCTTGAGTTGGCGGTGCTTGCCCTGTTCAGCGGTGCTTGCCATGGCGGTCTTTGCCCTGTTCAGCGGTGCTTGACTTTGCCGTTTCTGACCTGTTCTGCGGTGCTTGCCCTGTTCAGGAGTGCTTGCCATGGCGGTCTTTGCCCTGGTCAGTGGTGCTTGCCATGGCGGTCTTTGCCCTGTTCAGCGGTGCTTGACTTTGCCGTTTCTGACCTGTTCTACGGTGCTTGCCCTGTTCAGCGGTGCTTGACTTTGCCGTTTCTGACCTGTTAAGCGGTGCTTGCCCTGTTCAGTGGTGCTTGCCATGGCGGTCTTTGCCCTGTTCAGCGGTGCTTGCCATGGTGGTCTTTGCCCTGTTCAGCGATGCTTGACTTTGCCGTTTCTGACCTGTTCAGCGGTGCTTGCCCTGTTCAGCGGTGCTAGCCATGGCGGTCTTTGTCCTGTTCAGCGGTGCTTGCCATGGCGGTCTTTGCCCTGTTCAGCGGTGCTTGACTTTGCCGTTTCTGACCTGTTCTGCAGTGCTTGCCCTGTTCAGCGGTGCTTGCCATGGCGGTGTTTGCCCTGTTCAGCGGTGCTTGCCATGGCGGTGTTTGCCCTGTTCAGCGGTGCTTGACTTTGCCGTTTCTGACCTGTTCAGCGGTGCTTGCCCTGTTCAGCGGTGCTTGCTATGGCGGTCTTTGCCATGTTCAGCGGTGCTTGACTTTGCTGTCTGTGACCTGTGCAGTGGTGTGTGGCATGATGGTCCCTCAGTGCCCAGCGGGGCTGTGGGTGCCGGGGCCCTCCAGGGCACTGACGCTGGCGGTGGTCTCCGGACCAGTGACGATAGTGCTGCACTCCAGGGCACTGACTCGGGCGGTGGTCTCCGGACCAGTGATGATAGTGCTGCCCTCCAGGGCACTCACTCTGGCGGTGGTCTCCGGACCAGTGACGATGGGGCTGGCTGTGGCGTCCTGGCCAGCGGGGAGGATGGCGGCCTTCTCCACTGTGCTGCTCTTACCAGACTTTGGAGACTTCTTCTGCCCCTTCACCACCTTGGGAGGGGTCATAGCTGACTCGACACTCCCCCCGGGACCCTTGTGGGCGGCTTTGCCGGCAGGAGTCTTCACCCTCTCCCGTCAGGCACTGTCCAACTTCTGGTGCTTTACAGGGGGTGGACTGGCAGTGCTTTGGCTCTGTGTCACACTGGCTGCCCTGGTGGCCGCTGCACTCCACATACCTCTAACCCGCACCACTGGTACCCGACTTTTTTTGGCTGAGGTGCTAGTAGGGGACCTTTGAATTGGAGGGGTGGGGGTGGTGGGACAGAGGTCAAGGTTGCTCAGGAAAAGTTTCTGATGAACACTGGGACGGGTAGCTGGAGGGGGCCTGGGAGTGGAGGAAGAGGAGGTGGTTGTAGGAGGTGCAACTTTAGATGATTTGGGTGCAGTTGCAGGTTCTGGAGGCTGTTGTGAGGTGAATGGATGTTGTGTGTATGGGTGTCCGCCTTTGTGTACTTTGGGAGGGGGCGTCACAGACACACTGGGAGAGGACACAGGGGACGTGTAAATGGTAGTGGGGGTGGTGAGTGCAGGTGAGCGGGGTGTGGTGCTGGGTGTTCTGGTGCGAGTCCTAGTGGCAGTAGTGGTAGTGCATTCAGGTGAGAGTGTAGACGACACTGGGAGGGAGGAGGGAGACGACGAGGAGGGGGACACAGTGGAGGCAGTGGATGTTGCTGTGTCTGTATGTGGGTGATGCTTGTGTGAGTGCCTGTGGGATGTGTGGTGCCTATGTTTGCCTGAGCTGCCCTTGTGTGTTGACGTGTGTGCAGGCTGGTCTGATGGTGTGCTTGGGATAGGCTGGGGTACAGAGGATTGGGTCTGAGTGGAGGAAGTTGGAGGAGGGAGGCTAGACACAGGGACAATGGCTGCCATCAGTGCTGAGGCCAGAGATTGCAGGGTTCGGTGATGGGCAGCCTGACCAGAATGAATGCCCTCCAGGAATGCATTAGTGTGTTGCAACTCCCTTTCTACACCCTGGATGGCATTCACAATGGTAGACTGCCCAACAATGAGTGACCTGAGGAGGTCAATGGCCTCCTCACTGAGGGCAGCAGGGGTGACAGGGGCAGGGGCTGAGGTGCCTGGGGCGAAGGTGATGCCCACCCTCCTGGATGAGCGGGCACCGAGCGAAGGCTGAGGGGCTGCTGGGAGGGCGGTGCTGGTAGGGGGGGTGTTGGCTGTACCTGTAGAAGTGGGGGGGGGCACAGATGGTGCCGCCACCACAAGGGAGCTCCCATTGGAGGACGAGTCCGTGTCGCTGTTTGCTGATCCGGTGACCGACGTGAAGCTCCCCTCGCCCTCCGTCCCACTGGTGTATTCTGTGTCCGTGGTGTGGCCTGCCATGGCCATGTGGGATGCAGCCCCCTCGTGCTCCGGTGCCACTGTACCTCTGCTTGATGATGCTGATGCACAAAAGAACAGGGAGAGCAGAAAAAGGGGTGGGGAAACAGAAGAAAGACAGGTTGAGTGCATGGCTTACCGCTACCGTTGGCGGACAATACAGACACAGCAGCCCAGTGCACTACGCCGTGCTCTTGGCCTCTACAGATGCAGTTCCTGGGATATGGCCTACATGGCTATGAGTGTCATCTACCCACATAGATGACACAGGGGCATGTATACCTGTACTTGGCACTCTACAGAGGTGGGGTGGAGTGGCACATGACCTGGATTCCGGAGGGGCCTAGCCTACGGAACTCGCCCTGGCCTAGGGAAACTCACAGCCCTCCTCCCCACCCAGACCCCGTCACTGCGCGCAAAGTCATGAGAATGTGAGTGTACTCACCCCCTTGTGTCTGCTGTGATGCCCTCAAGCGCCCATCCAACTCAGGGTAGGCCACCGCCAGGATCCGGAACATCAGGGGGGTCATGGTTCGACAGGCACCCTTCCCACGTTGGGAGGCCACCCCAGCTGAGCCTCCGCTGTCTTCTTGCTCCAGCGGCGAATGTCCTCCCATCTTTTACGGCAGTGGGTGCTCCGTCTCTGGTGGACCCCCAGGGTCCGGATGTCCTTGGCGATGGCACGCCAAATATCCTTTTTCTGGTGGGCGCTGACCTACATGACATGTACAGGGAAAGAAGAGAAGTCATTAGCAACAGCACCGTCGAAGTGAGTGGCCCACATCCCTGCCCTTGCCATGTGGCACATGCAATCACACTTCTACATGCTCGCAGGACTCTGCCCCCTTCCTACTGACATCCAGCCCTCTCCACCCAGGCATAGCCCATACAACGTGCTCCCTGTGTACTTACCTGTTGGTCTGGAGGACCGTAGAGTAGCATGTACTGGGGGAGGACCCCGTCCACGAGCCTCTCCAACTCCTGTGCAGTGAAGGCAGGGGCCCTTTCCCCAGACGCACCAGCCATTGTCTCTTCCAGACCGAGGTCTCAGCAGCACTTGCAGTGTAGGTCCTCTCCTGTCGAAGATCAGGTATCGAGTGATTGAACAGATAGAAAATGGCGGTCACGTCCGCGGCGGTGACGTCCGCGGTGGTGCGTATCATCACCGCCGGCGCACTTCGTCATTGGCTCCTGGGACCCATAGGGTCCAATGTTAACCAATGCAGCATTGAGCCGCGGTCGTTGACCGCCTACCGCGACAGTGTACAACGCCAGCGCAGTTACCTCACATCCCATTGTCCCACTTTAGAGGTCAGGCAGCCGCCATTTCAGGGGCCCACATGGCTTCATTTACAACTGCGTCACACATACCTAGGCCTACACGCAACACACATACAGGAAGGATATTGTATTTAGTGTTGTGTTCTGTGTAGCTGTGGGTACATACCTCAGAATTTGTTGACTCTGTGGTCGCTGTTGTCCTTCCTAGGCACCGTCAGCTGGGACATGTGAGGAGATGGCGGAATCCTCCGACCGCTGGTGGACCTGTTGACAATGGAGGAGCGACATTTAATCATCACCTACAGGTTTGACCATGCACAATCCAGGAACTGTTTACCCAGTTGGAGCCTGACCTGATGTCACCAAGCCGCCATCCCACAGGAATCCCCCCTCCCCCCTCAAGTGCAGGTGCTATCAGTGCTCCATTTCCTAGCAACTGGGTCATTTCAGACAACAGTGGCCATGGCATCAGGGATGTCCCAGCCTATGTTTTCCAGCGTGTTGTCCAGAGTGTTGTCTGCCCTGCTGGAATACGTGAGGAGCTACATTGTTTTCCCTCAGGTGGAGGATTTGGCTGCAGTGAAAGGTGACTTCTATGCCCTGGGACATATCCCTGACATCATAGGTGCCATTGATGGGACCCATGTGGCTTTGGTCCCCCCCCACAGGAGTGAACAGGTGTACAGGAACCGGAAGAGTTTCATTCAATGAATGTACAGATGGTATGTTTGGCAGACCAGTACATCTCGCAGGTAAATGCTATGTTCCCTGGCTCAGTGCATGACGCCTACATCCTGCGGAATAGCAGCATCCCGTATGTGATGGGTCAACTCCAGAGGTGTGGCTATTAGGGGACTCTGGTTACCCCAACCTGTCATGGCTATTGACCCCAGTGAGGAATCCCAGGATCAGGGCAGAGGAACGCCACAATGAGGCCCATGGGCAGACTAGGAGGGTGATCGAACGCACCTTCGGCCACCTTAAGGCCAGGTTCAGGTGCCTCCATATGACAGGTGGTTCCCTATTCTACTCACCAAGAAGGTGTGCCAGATCATCATCGCCTGCTCGATGCTTCACAATCTTGCTTTGCGACGCCAGGTGCCTTTTCTGCAGGAGGATGGTCGAGATGACGGTGTTGTGGCAGCTGTGGAGCCTGTGGACAGTGATGAGGAGGAAGCAGAAGAAGAAGACATTGATAACAGGGACTCTGTCATACAGCAATATTTCCAGTGACACACAGGTGAGAACAATTTGTTTACTATTACATTCACTTTCACACTTCTACCTCTATCTTGTCTGTCAATTTGAAGTAGTATCTGCTAACTGAGTGATACATTTCCATTACGGTTTCACAGGTGTGGTTACCAACGTGTGTCATCTGCTTGCATCCTTCATGGACTTGTGATGTGAGACAGAGGTATGTTGACATTACTATTGAGAACGGATTTTGTCACTGTCATAGCTAATACACATTTTCAAAATCACAGGCTGACTCCAGATTGTTTTGTGGTTCAAGGGTGTTTATTGAAGTGCTAATTATTGGAGGGGGTGGCAAAATGGTGATGGCTGATGGTGGAGGAATGTCCATGGCAGAGTCCAGTCTATTAGTCTCACAGGTGCATTGCATAGGAAGTGGAGCTGGGGCAGTTTCAATATGGACAGGGTTACAAAGTGGGACAGTGGAAGGACAATCAGGGTGGTCTCATTTCCTGGCGGGGGTCTTGCCATCTTGCTCTGTTCTGTTCCTGGATCTCAGGGACCGCTTGCAGGGTGGTTCTCCGTCTGTAGGGGGTGGGGTGCTGGTGTGGTGGTCCTGTGGTGGGGCGTCCTGTCCACTAGAGCCGGCGGAGGTGGTGGGCAGTTCATCATCCATGCTAGTGTCAGGGGCCCCTTGGAGTGCCACAGTGTCCCTCATGGTCTTTTGTATGTCCTTCAGCACCCCTACGATGGTGCCCAGGGCGGAGCTGATGGTTCTGTGCTCCTCCCTGAACCCCAAATATTGTTCGTCCTGCATGCGCTGGGTCTCCTGAAACTTGGCCAGGACTGTTGCCATTGTCTCCTGGGAGTGGTGTTATGCTCCCATGATGGAGGAGAGGGCCTCGTGGAGAGTGGGTTCCCTTGGGCTGTCCACCCCCTGTCGCACGGCAGCCCTCCCAGTTCCCCTGTGTTCCTGTGCCTCCGTCCCCTGGACCGTGTGCCCACTACCACTGCTTCCAGGTCCCTGTTGTTGTTGGGGTGGTGGATAATCCTGGGTTCCCTGTAGTGGTGGACACACAGCTGACTGACGTGTCCTGGGTACGGAGGTATGGGCCCGCTGGGTGGGTGCTGTGCTGGTGTTACCAGAGGGTGGAAGGTCAGTGTTGGGCTGTGCCTGTGCGAGGGGAACCGACTGTCCCGAGGACCACAATGGTCCGGGGCTGGTCATCTGGATCCAGTTGGCCAGAGCTGCTGTCATCACTGTGGGCCTCTTCTGGGGGTGGAGTGGAGATGTCTGGACCCTCCTGTCTGGTGACGTTAGGTAGTGGTCCTGCAGGGGTATAAAAGCATAATTATTGCATCTGTGTGTGTCATGGTGTGCAATGGGTGGGTGTGCGTTTACCCCAGTGCAAGCATTCCTGTGTGGGGGCTTGTGTGATGATGGTTCGGGGGTGTTATGGGTATGTGCAGTGGGCATGCTTTAGTGATGGGTGTCCATGCTTAGTTGTGTCATGCAGGGCTTGATGTTGGGATGGGTGGTTTGTGTTATAAGTACATTAGTGAAGAGTTGGAGTGATAGAGGAGGGGGTAGGGGCGGGGGGGTGTGATAGCATGCAGGTAGGGTGGGGGATATGATAGTTAAGATTTGACTTACCAGTGTCCATTCCTCCACCGACTCCTCCGAGGCCCTCAGGATGCATAATGGTCAAGACCTGCTCCTCCCATGTTGTTAGTTGTGGGGGAGGAGGTGGGGGTCCGCCGCCAGTCTGCTGAATCGCGATGTTGTGCCTGGAGACCACTGAACGCACCTTCCCCCGTAGGTCGTTCCACCTCTTCCTGATGTCCTCCCGATTTCTTGGGTGCTGTTCCACTGCATTCACCCTGTCGACGATTCTTCGCCATAGCTCCATCTTCCTGGCTATAGAGGTGTGCTGCACCTGTGATCCAAATAGCTGTGGCTCTACCCATACGATTTCCTCCACCATGACCCTGAGCTCCTCCTCGAAAAACCTGGGGTGTCTTTGACGTGCCATGGGGTGGTGTAGGTGATGTGTGGGGTGGTGTATGTGGTGATGAGTGTGGTGATGTGTAGTGGTGTGTGGAATTTTGTGCGTGGATGTTGTGTGGGTGATGGTGTTTTGTGCCTCTGTGTGGTGGGGTTCTCTATTGCTGTGCTCTCTCTCTGTCGCCTTCGTCTCTGATTTTGGGTCGTAGGGGTTTGTGGGTGATGTGGGTGTGTGTTTTATATTGTGTTGGGTGTGGGAGTGTTGTTTGTATGTGTATCAGGTGTGTGTATTTCGAATTGTCCAATGTGGCGGTGTTTTGGAGATGTGTGTGTATTTTGAGCGCGGTGGTGTGTACCGCCAATGGAATACCACGGTTGAAAGACCGCCACGTGGATTTGTGGGTCGTAATAGCATGGGCGTGTTTCTGTTGGCGTGACGGTGGAGGTTTTGTTTTTGACAGTTTATCACTGACCTTTGGTGTGGCGGACTTGTGTAGGTGTCTGAATTTCGGCGGATTCCGAGATGTGGGTCATAATAGCTGTGGCGGAATTCTGCGGCCGCGGCGGTGTATTGGCGGTCTTCTGCACGGTGGTAAGCGGCTTTTACCGCCAATGTTGTAATGACCCCCTCTGTTGTTTTGGCATTCTATATTCTTTAATACACCTACATATCAGTATTTATTCTGTATACGAGTATATATTACATTTCTTGCCATCGTCTGAAATGCATCAAATGTACAGATCGGAGTGTCAAGGAAGCAGATTCCACAGATTCTCTTAGGCAAATACACAATTAAGGCCCACATTCTGAGGGTGAGTCGAGTGCAAGCAGATATTTAACTCCAAAATCAAAAGTACAATTTGGGCACAAAGTTCAAATTGGCCAATGCGTTGTTTTACTTAGCACACATTTCTCTGAATAAAACATGGTGATATTTGTGCTCGGGTATACCGCTAGCTAGTGCAGCACCCCTTTCCTTGCACCCCTTAGCGACCCCCAAATGCAGTGCACCATTGCACAGGGTAGGGGACAATAGTGTCATTTTTTTACACTATTGATGTACTTTGCAGAAGTAGTGCCAAAATGTCGCCACTACTCCTGCAGAGTACATAGGGGCCCGTTATAAATAATGAAAATACCCTTCTAACACCTGCTCTGAGCAGGTGTTAACAGTGCCAACAAAAATGGCGCAAGGAAATCTCTTAGATTTCATTGTGCCATTTTTTCACCCCCCCTAATGTGGGAATGTCCCCCTTGCATACATTATGCCTGCTGCAGGCATAATGTGGTGCAAGCGTTTACAAAGTAGCACAATGCAGGCATTGCACCACTTTGTAAATATGGCATGCGGAAAATGCCACTTCAGCGCTGACTTAATGTCAAAAAAATTACGCTAATGTGGAGCTAGGGGCTCCTAAATATACCACTGAGTTTTCCAATCAGAATGTGGAAAATATAGCATTACTACATTATCTTACGTTCTGACCTGGGCACTGTCAATGGTGGGGGATACAATAAATATTTCTCATGCTGAGTTATCACTAATACGATTGCCTGCAGAAAAGAGGCTTTAATGGTAAAGAATCAATACGTTCTCAGACATTGCTATCTATTGCGTCACCTTGTCTCCTTGACATCAGTGTCCAGTGACTTCTTCAAAGCAACCTGACCCAGTAGGTTGCACGAGGTTGGCGAAAGCCAAAGGTAGACATTCAAGCGAATAATATTCATGGAGGGAATAGTTTTTGCTCATTGGAATTCTACACTAGACATTTCATCTCAAGACACCAGTGTCAAGATGCTAACACTGTCAGGTTAAGTAGGGATTATAGAGTAAATTACAGAATGCATACAAAACATTTGAACAGTACGTTAAAAGCATGGGCAAACATAAGGGATGAGTAAGGACATTGGTGTGGCTGTTAACGGACTAAACGGCCTGATTTATATTAGATTTTTTTCAAAATGTTGTTGTTGAATCTAAATTCGAACAAAATCATGGCCACCTTCTTCAGTTTTGGTTTAACATTTTCTATCTCTTTAGCATGCTTTCTTTATTTTCACAGTCAATCAACGAGAGACCCTAGTACAAGGCTCCTGACTACCCAATCGTAGTTAGATGCGTCTCTGAAACATGTGACAGTGGGACTCCACCACAACATAACCACTCCCTCAGGCATGCAAATTCACAATTCACAATGCTATCACTTGTCTAGTGGCGGATCAGCACAGAGGGTCGTGAAATCATGCTATAAGTGAGTGTGAGGAGGTTCACCCTAGCCTGGCTGTGCGCGAGAAGACCAAGAGCACATATTTTAACTTTCTTGAGCGTCTATAAGGATCAAGAGTGAGTGAGCACACCTTGGCCTCAGAATGCCTTTACATCTTGGTAAGATATGGTGAAGTGGAAGGCCCAAGTGGGATTTATCACCTTGAATAGAATACCTACAGTCTTCTAGTGGACACCACTTTGATTCTGATTCACAAAGTGCCATGTCTCCAGGCAATATATGGTTGGAGGACTCATAGTTGGAGTTTTGAGTGGATTACACTTTTTTGATTCCTGGAAAATAAAGCAGTGTGCTAACAGATTAGGTTTACCACACCTAGCTCTCGTAATTTAGGGATTAAGGGCCTGATTCTAACTTTGGAGGACGGTGTTAAACCGTCCCAAAAGTGGCGGATATACCACCTACCGTATTACGAGTTCCATAGGATATAATGGACTCGTAATACGGTAGGTGGTATATCCGCCACTTTTGGGACGGTTTAACACCGTCCTCCAAAGTTAGAATCAGGCCCTAAGTTCTCTATGCTAGGGATTTTACATTTTATGTTTATTTTAAGATGGTGGGAGTCTTTGGATTCACAACTCTCATGTTTAACATTCTGCTTCTTGCATTGTTTATTATCCTAATCTTTGCAGTTCATGCATTTTACAGTAGATTGCAGTTTTTTAATGAACCTGTAAAAGACTTTCCTGCATCTCCTTTATTGCCTGTGTGTGACTGAGACTTATTACTAACGTGAGAAAAGGGTAATCTCCGTTCCACCATGACTCCCTGAGATGTTGCATTCTAGAGTCCATGCTTAAAGGCTGCCAGAAATCACCTTTTACTGCTTGGGTTTTTGGTGAGGTACTGCTTGTGAGCTAGGAGGTTTGAGCCGACAGTTGTGACTTGTAGTAGGATTGGCCTAGTCGCCTACAAACAAAAGTGCTGTCATCCCTAAACCAGCAGTCTTGCCTAGGAGCAAGAGTCCAACTGTGACATGGTGCCACCAACAATGGTGTCTTGGCACTAATTTACGGATACCCTGAGTATCTCTGTCTCACACACAACAGGTACCCAGAGTATCAATATATACGGAGGCGTCCGTGGCCTTGGGATAATCCTCCTCAGCTGAATGGGAAGTACCTAACTAGGCTGCAGGTTGTTCAAGCTTGAACTCTTAAAAATAGTTTCTCTCCATTTGGTGTTCCTTCTCTTTACCCATTATCCAACACGGCTAATGTCATAGAGATTTCAGAAAATGCTAGACATGCATTAACACCACATCTAATAGCGCATGGCTTGAAAGATGAGGGTGGGGATGTCACATTCACAGTGGAAGCTAATGAAGGTTTCCAACAGAAACATTCTATTCCTGGGTCACTTATCCTAAGGAAGACACTACAACATACACATTTAACTCATATGAAATAGCGAAGGTACTACAATGGTACCAAGCTTAAAAGTATCTTAAAATACTGATTACCTATCAAGAACATCAGAACTGATTTAATGGCACCCTTCCACATGTAATAGAAACTCATGAGATTAGGTCCCTTAAGCAATGACGGACCAACGTGGCCAATGTTACAACCAGGTATACAAAACATGCAGGCAGCTGATCTGCGCAATTTTTACAATTAACTAGTAACATTATATAGATGACTTGTTCAGCTCGTTTTGAGAACTTTGAACACAACACCAGCATGCCCAGCACCACCAGCATCAGCTGGATACCAATTGGCCATTACTGGGATTAACCCACAAAAAGTACACTCTATCATGGGCAAGGTGCCTACAGAACGAGAGAATATCCCGTTCTGGATAGAACAATAAACGAATCAGCTGGAAGGTGTGTTTCCCCATATTGGACCACAGGAAAAACATAGGATTTTCACAATGTGCTTGCCATTCAGAATGGTTCTTTCAGTGGACGACTGCACCACATGGTGTACAGTCTACTCTGCAAAATACACAACCACACATGATACCTCAACACTTGCAAATTTGCCATAAGTGTTAAAACAAATTCAAAATGATCACGGGTCCGGACCAGCCCTGGATCTGGGGATAAAAATGATGTGTAACTTCGACACAGTCTCCTCAATCATACTCAGTAACATTAAACGGAAGCAGTGGTGTTGGCTATCCGTCATCAGCTCCGGGAAATTCCACAGTAGGAACAGGAGCGTCAGATACCGAAAAAATGATTTCCAACACCTATACTAGTATAAAACGGCAGCCAATCTGAAAAAATTTACATTCACAGCACCACCCCTAAGGACAGTACTAAACAAGCACAAGAAGGTTCTAAAAAACGCCGGGAGAAACAAAAACAAAATAAAGACAAAGTCAGAGAGCAGACTTTCCACATCCGGAGACCTCCGAAAGGAGATATAATCCCAGAACTAGAGAAAATATCAAGGCTTCTGACAGATATACTGATTCACATCCCTTTCATTCCTTTCAGATTACACCGGATAGACGTTGTGAGAGAGTGGGCCAATCAGAGCAATCTCCAGACTATGTGAAACAGAAGAAAGTCTCAAAGTGGTCTTCAGACAAGAAAGAAGACAAATCCCCACAACAAAAGCCACAATTTAAAAAGAAAATGGTGGCATCAATTAAACATGCCAGCAAACTTGAGAACATTGCTGAAAAACAAGTCATGGGTAGTGACCCTGCTGGACAGCGCAGCAGAAGTCACGATATGTCGACAGAGTCTGAAAGATCATCTGGATTGGACAGCAACTAATGACTTTCTTGCAGTCGAGACTGCGGACGGGCGTGTTCTCCCACCTGACAGTGTTTATGATTTAAATATCTAGATTGAGGGAGACATAGATCGCACCATTAATGTACTTTTCTGGGATAATCTTACTTGTAATATCCTATTGGTCGAATGAGACTTGCCACCTGAACATGTCCGTAAGCTCCCACATGGGGAAGATGTCATTTTGTCTTCTTTCTCAGGCCTTGTTCCGGAAGCTGTAAAACAAACCTATGCTGTTGACTGGGCTTTGGCACAGGCACCCACGCTATACGCAACCACGTGCGTTCTTCCTACCCCATAGGTTACCCCTACCATGTAATACCTATCAGGTCTACACCCCAGCCTTGCCCCAATTTCCTGTTAAACACAAGGCAAAGCTCCAGTGGGGGAGATTCTCACTCAGCTTGACTACCAGGGAGTAATAGAGCCTTGTGTCTCTACAATGAATAACCCATTATTTCCCGTTGCAAAACCCGACCATTCATATAGAATAGTCTTATACTAAAGACACCTAAAAAGTCACCCATGCACATATGCAATATAAAATTCACACAGCACCGCATCAATTAACAACATAGGGCCAAATTTAAGAGTGCCTAGCCCCATCTGACTATATATTAGCGTAATCTTTTTTACACTAATGTGGCGTTAGATGCACAAAAATGCTGCACCATATTTACAAAGTGGCGCAATGCATGCTTTGCCCCGCTTTGTAATCCCTTGCGTCACATTATACCTGCACCAGGCATAATATAAGCAAGGAGGCGTTCCCCCGTTAGGGGTCTGAAGAAATGGCACAAATAAATCTAAGAGATTTCTTTGCATCACTTTTTCAGGCATTTTTAATGCATGCTTAGAGCAGATGTTAAAAGGGGGCACACCATTATTTATAATGGGCTCCTTTGTACTGTTTAGGGTTAGCGCCAACATTTTTGGCACTAACCCTGAACAGTACATTGATAGCATCACAAATTTGACGCTATTGCCCCCTACCCTGCACCATGGTGTGCCGTATTTTAAATAAGGCGCACACATGGTGGCAGTAGGTGGGCACTAAGAGTCGCAAGGAAAGTGGCGCTGCACTGGGAGCAGCTCCACTTTTCCTAAATATGCCCCATAGTGCAGAAAACATACAAAACAACCTTTGATATATCCAAAGTTGTTTTCTGCCGGAACTTAGCACATGTAAGTCAGACCTGAGAGCATTCTCATTTTGCTTATAAAAACGCTTCTGTCATTTGCCCCAAGGCTATGAGAACAGCCCAAGGTTGTTCTCAGCCCGTTTAACATCAATATTGCATGACATTGATTCTTAGGCGTTGTCCTATGAGGATGACTTCTATCTCACAGATGGCAACCTCAACATTCATCTTGGCAGGGTTGATCGGACCTTTAATGGGGGTTATACGGTGTCCATAGCATATAAATCTCATTTATATTCCAATGCAAAACAACGCTTTGCAACCACAGAAAAAATTCTGACTGCTGTACAGATGTCTGTTATCAAGGAGAGGCCACTTGCCAAAGGGAAATGCACTATTTTGTGTTACCCCCGGTGCCGGCCTTAATGACTGGCACCAACTAAAGTATTCCTAACACTAAAGCATTACATTCACGTTGGATTTGGTGGGTAACATGCCTGACTGTCACTGATATTGATTGCATCTTTAATCCAAAACTTCAAACACAAGAATTTCTCCAATACAAACAGGAGTACCCCATACCTCTTAACATCTTGCCACTTGACAGATATACTGTCATTTACACTGATGGTTCAGCACAACCAGTTGTAGGTACAAAATATCAATATCTATCAAAAAAGAGAGGGACTGGGAGAATTGTGGTCCAGTGTACGGTCTCCCAAAACCTGAACCTATAAACAAAGTTAGTACACTGTTCCAAGACAAAAGGCATGCAGAATAGAGGCGTACCAGTATTTTCAGGAGAGCCCTCAAGCATCCACTAGGATGCTGAGCATCATCATTGGGCAATCTCCTTGTCAGACCGGCACTGCAATGTCTGGCGGCCCACCCCAATCAAGGTGGTGGTACTCAACCGAGGATAATCCAGCAGATGTGGATGGGTCTGCGGAAAATACTGACAAATGGAAAAAGGTGTAGGAGAGACAAGTGATTTCAAATTGGCTCTGAGCCTTAGGCATCATACTTTAATAACTCAGAAAGAAGGCACAGGCCAAGATTAAAAAGGGGAACTGGAGGAGTAAACACAGGGAACTATGTCCCATTATACTCCATGAAAGGAGAAAAGGTAGAGTACCCAATCCTAACATAAAGTGGTCAACATGTTTCGCGCCTCCACGGTAAAAAATGTATCCCTTGGCGCTTCATCAGGACCTAGACAACTACTTCTCCTATTAAAATAAAGAACAAGTGCTGGGAAGTCACTTACTAACCGAGGACTACTTGTCACCCTCAATTTGTCAAATGGTCACCCTGCATGAAAGTAAAAACATAGACATTAATTAGTGTCTACCAAGTGCAAAAGGTGATGGACACAGAAAGCCCCGACATAAAACGTGCCACAGTGGACAGAACAAGAAAAAGGCTTACCCTCCCATGGTAGAGAAAAGGCATCATAGGCACAAGTCAGTCTCAAACCAAAGAAGAATTACTAGATACAAAAGAATTATGTTATAGTGCATGGATAAAAATCATAACAATGGGTGAAATAGAAACCAATGCTATCTGCAAATAACATGTGCACACAGTCACTAAATACAGCTACCAATCGTGTCAAAATAATACTGATATTGATCAAGCTGTAACATAAACATGCCATGACCCCAATGGAGAAAGCTGGACTTAATTAGGTCACTCAACACGACCTGTTCAAGTCTGTGTGGAACGTATTGCCACAACGTGACGAACAAACACATGATCTGACAGTCGATACAAAATTTATTACTAAAGGTAAAAGCCGGTCGCTTGTCGGCAGCTCCGTGTAACAGTGTACACGATTCTGATATATAATAGAGAGCAATCATGGTTCTGTGGGTCAAAAAAGGAAGAAACTGCCACTGCCGGTAAAAAGCTTGTCAGAGGGACAGAAACGAAGGGAGCACTTGCTTGAGTCTTCCTTCGGTCCCACGTTGAACCTACCCGGAGACGGGTGCCTGGAGATAAACGCATGGTGTCTCGGGAGGTTACAAATAGCCGGTATCAGCGCGTGGACATTCGCGTTAAAACCGGAAACCACCATTCATTGGTAGAGAGTCCGATTCCAGGCATAGAAAGTGAGGACGGACTATAAATGGAAAAAGTGGCGGCCATCTTACTTGTAAAAACTTTGGTAAAGCATAAAAGCAGGCACATGAGGGCCATTAAGATAATTCAAGAGGCTCATGGGATTGGATGTCAAAAGATATCTGCTTATCACCTCAAAAAGAGATAAGGGAAATCAAGATAAGGATAACCACACGCGAAGTGGTTAGTGTTGCAGAGAGCGATGTCAATGTCCTGCTGTGCTCAATATATCGAAAGTCCCTGAAAAAGTCTAGAGAAAGGCATGTTCTTGCAAAACAATATAAATAATAAAAAGGGATCAGAACAGAAATCAGCATGGAAAGAAATCCTATGTCAAATGATGTCTGATCAGTAACGGGACAGTGTATAGTAACTCATTTAAGGTGATAAAGTGCACCATGGGATCTCGTCATTAGGACCCTCACTGGATGTCTTGAGTCTGAAAATCCAACGTTGTTCTGTAGATACTTGGAATCACTGTCATTGGATCTGGGCACCTGTAGAACTATCCACTGTAAATCTTCAGGGCCATGATTTGCTTCCAAGAAGTGTGAGCTCAATTTCGTGGTGATACGAGCACACCTGATATTACTTCGGCGTTCATTAATTCTCTGCTTCACGAGTCTGGTAGTCATACCTATGTACTGTAAATTGCAGGGACAGGTAATCATATAAATGCACTGTCGAGTATTGTAATTGGTGTGCCTAATCAGATGCCAAGTACCAACGTATTTCAAATCCAATTGGTCCACCCGTTTTTGCAAGAACCACATGGGTAATGTCCGGTGACCGAGGGTAGATTCCACAGTAGTTTGTTTGGACATGTCTTCTTGCTGATGTGGACGTGTATGAACAACTTGGTCTTTGATGTTGGGTGACCTTTTAAAAGCAAAAAGGGGCCTAGGGATCTGTGTACCCCCACTCTGTAAGATGCTCCAGCGTTTGTTAATGAGCTTTTTTATAGTGTTGGACAAGGGGGTGTATGTAGATACACACGTCAACCGGGATTCTCCTTCTCTTGTTATTGGTGCTAACAATAACTCCCTCAGATTATTCCGAGCCCTCTTGTAGGCCGGGTTAATGATTTTCTTAGGGTAGTGATGGTTACGTAATTTACGTTTCAACTCAAGAGCCTGAGCGTCAACAGATTGAACCGAGCTGCAGTTGCGACGTAACCTCAAAAACTGGCCAACAGGGAGGTTATCATGCAAAGCTTTTGGATGGTGGCTGTCGTACAAAAGCAGATTATTACGGTCGGTACTTTTATGGTGGGTATCAGTGACAAGTTTACCGTCAACTATCCTAATCATCATGTCCAGGAAAGAGACTTGTGTGGGGGAGGTATGTGCGGTGAATCTCAAAAAGGGGTCTAAAGTGTTGACCCTGTCGGTAAAAAGATCGACATCCTGGGGAGGGCCTTGCCAGATGATGAGAATGTCATCTATGGACCTTCACCACATCTTGATGTTGTCATGGAAAGGATTGGATGTAAATAAAATAAAAAAAAATTCAAAATGGTACATATACAGATATGCCAAGCTCGGAGCGAATGTACTGCCCATAGAAGTCCCCGGGATCTGATGAAATAGGGAATCCTCAAATTGAAAAAAGTTCTGCGTCATGGCTAGAGTCGCACATTGCATCACGAAGTGTACAGGGGTTGGTGAGGACCAGGAGCTCTGGAGGAGAGCAGATTCAACGACTCGTAGGGTGGCTTCCTGGGGAATATTCGTACATAAGGCCTCTACATCCAAGGTAATCAGAACTTGGACCGGAATAGTAGAATTGACAATCTCAATCAGGTTGAGGACATCCTTGGTTTCTTTGAGATAGGTGCTGGAATCTCTCACCAAGGGTTGGAGAAAATAATAACAAAACGTGGACAAGGGTTCTAAAATTGAACCAATGCCGGATAAAATGGGATGTCCGGGTGGAGGAAAGATACCCTTATGGATCTTAGGGAGACCATAGAAGTACGGAGTCCGAGGGTGGAGAGTCTCCAAAAAGTCTGCATCTTTAGAGGAGATCCAGGCATTACCACAGATTTGGGTCTGTAAAAGACTAGTAGGGTCACAAAGACGGAGGCATCCCTGCCTGTAGTCAGAGGTGTCCATGATGACTATGGCCCCTCCTTTGTCAGCTGGTTTAATCACAATTGATTGATCGGTGGACAACATTTTCAGAGCCTCCCTTTCTAGAGCAGGTAAGTTGATAAATGGTTGCCTAGGGTGGACCTGCTCAAGGTCTGAAAGGACCGCTTTTTCAAAGGCCAGCACCTCACAAGGAGGGGATTGTGATGGAGGAACAACGGTAGAAGTTTTTTTTAAACCTGTGTCATCAACAATAGGAGGATCAGGTTGGTCCTTAAAGAAAAAGTGTAGACAAACTTTTCTGAAAAATTGGGACAGCTCGCAATGGAGGCGGAAAAAGTTCTCAGGTTGTGTGGTTATGAAACCTAAGCCTCTATTGAGGACTTTTGATTCATGTACGGATAGTTGTCTGCTGGATAGGTTCACCACTAGGTCCTCGGTGGGGGAATCTTGCCCTGGCTCCGGGTGACCATCTGTGGTTCCTCCCTGCCCCAGTGAACTCTCCTGCCTCTTCCTCTCCTTCTGCCTCTTCCTCTGCCCTGGCCGCGGCCTAAAAAAGGCCCATGGGGTAACATAGGTTGAAAAAATTGATACGGAGGCTGCCAGAACAAAGGTTGGTTAGTAAGATATTGAGGAAGGTTGTAAAAGGGTTGAGGCATGCACCCATCAGATGAGGAGCTACTGCTGTAGTCACGTGGCTTCATATTGGACACTGTGGACTCATCTGATGAGCGGGATTGCACATCGGCCTCCAAGTCTTCCTTGATTTCCTTCCCCGTTTTTTTAGGGGACACATCCGACGTGGATTGACTACGCCCTCCTAATTCCTGTAAATTCAGCGTTCCACACGTGCTACCTCAAAGACCTTTAATCAGCCTGGGCGGTCCCATTTCAAGTGCTTCATCCTGCATTCCTACAGCAATTTCTAATCTAGTTCCGGATGTTGATTCTGGCACGCTTACTTGTAGCATACCATCTGCTCCAGGGAACTTATTGTCCTGGAACCTGTCAGGCATCAAGAGTAAACTGTTTGACTCTGAGTGGGGGGCTTATGTCGAATCTTATTCCATCTGCATGTTTCAGGAAACTTGGGCAACGGATTGTGTGTATAGACAAGGTTACTGTTCGTTTACTAAAAAGGCAATCCAATCTCCCAGGGGAAGGGCGGTCGGGGACCTATGTACTTGGGTCAAGCTGTCTGAGATGGGCAGGGTAAAGGAAATTGCTGTTGACTCCTGTGACATTTTAGCCATAGCAATACAGCCAAGATCTGGTACTCCCGTGTTATGTATTAATATCTATAACAGACCAGGCCCTCCTAATCAACAGTCTGACACTATCCATCTTCTGCATAATTTCCTATCTGAATTTCATTCTAAATATCGTGTCATCATCGCAGGCGATCTTAATGTCCAAATTGAACTTGGCTCAGCCTTTGTTGAGTCCACTCAGGCTGAAGATAAAGTGTGGAATGTTCCCCCGCTTCTAACTCAATCTATGCCACTTACTCCTTCTCCTAGGGCATCACAGATAATAGACCTTGCACTCACATACGGCCTTCGTTTCGGAAATGGCCGATTTCCAAACGACAATCCTGCTAGGCCCACTTTTTTCAGAGGATACTACAGTAGTTTTTTGGATTACGTTATCTTAGATTTACGAGTTTGGAATTTCATAATTAATGTAGAGGTGGGTCTTCCCCGTACTAGTGACCATGCCCCTTTACAAATTGCATATAACACAGCTCTAGTTTCAGTGTATGATTTGCCTACTGTTTTGGTTGATTCCAATGATTTGTTGGAATTGTCCACTAATAGGCGTGCGGTAAAGTGACCCTTGTTTCTGAAATCTAATCTGCTGAACAACAAGCTTGGCGCTATGGTGTCCTGCCACCAGCTTTTTGAGGACTCCATTGTATTATCTTCTTCAGAAATTATGCCTTCCCATGCGTTTGTTTTTGCGGAACTCAAGGAGCTTTTCACCAAACCTTCTAAAACTCAATTGAAATGTTCTGCACCTAAATGCAAATGGTTCGATAAAAAGTGCCGGGTGGCCAAGTATCTTCTATCTGAAGCCTTAAAGTCAAAGAACCGGGATGCCATTATACATGCGAGAAGGAATTATGCGTCTACTCGCAACTTATCGAAACTCAAATATGAGGAACATTTATGGGAGTGTCTGGCAGAGGCGGCTATACCAAGCTCTTTTGGACTTTGGTTTCGCGTAGTGATCCTGCCCTGTCATCTACTCCTGAATGTCACATCGATTCAGGAACTTGTATCTCCTATTTTGGGGAATTGTATGGCTCCCGGTCGGATTCTGATGATACTTTCACAGATTTTGCACTGTGTCAGCCTGAAATGCCGCCCTTTACTTTAAATGAAACACAGATGGCAATTTGCGCTCAAAGGTAGGGCCCCTGGCCAAGATGGTATTCCTTCGGATCTGTACAAATCTGATCTATCTGTATGGACCTGGTACATCAATAGGGTATCGAACACTGCCATGGCAATTCGATCCTAGCCGGTCTCGTGGAAGATGGCAATTATTATCCCAATTCACAAAAAAGGAGACAAGAGTTCCCCCGGGAATTATAGACCTATTAGTTTATTCGATAATTTGCTGAAAATATTTTCGTTCCAGTTGTTATCTAGACTAAAACGCTGGATAACGAAAAACCAGGTCTTAAGTCATCTCCAGGCGGGATTTAGGGACAAGGTCAGTACCATCGATCAGATCTTCCGATTTACTACCATCAAGTGGAAGATCGTAGACGCAGATAAAGGCCCCTTATTTGTGGCCTTTGTCGATTTGAAATCTGCATTTGACCTTGTCCCGCGTGCCAAGCTCTGGGAGGTCCTCAGTACTACTGGTGCTCCGGGTTCTATGATTAATATTATCAAGGATCTTTATTCTGACAACTGTGCCAACGTCCGCTGGGGTGTTACTGGCGACCTGACTCCAGCTTTTCCAACAGCATGTGGTGTGAGGCAAGGGTGCGTTTTGGCGCCCACCCTGTTTCTTGTGTTTATTAATGCTTGTTTGCCATACCTTTCAGATTGACAAAGTGATGGCCCTAGCTTGGGCGGGCAGAAGCTCCCTTGTCTTCTGTTTGCGGACGATACTCTGTTACTTTCACGTACTGCTATGGGCCTTTCTAGACTGCTCTCCAGATTTTTGGAGTTCTGTATCGACCATGGGCTGTCAATCAATTCAGCAAAAACTAAATATATGGTCTTTGGGGACATCAGGCATAAAATGAAGAGGCCTGTATATTTAGAAGGTGTTCCCTTGGAAAGGGTGGGCAGCTTTGACTATTTAGGCATTAAAGTGGAAGATTCACATTTCTGGCATGCTCAACGCCAAAAATCTCTATTGTGCCTGAAGCAGAGGGCGGGTGGCATTGCTGGATTTGCCTTTAGATCCCCCAAATTTGCAATGTCCCCTGCCCTCGAAATATACAAATCTCAAGCTTGGGGGCGGGGGGCGCCCTATATGGTGCCGAACTTTGGGGCCACTGCAATCTGGCGAATTTGGCAAGGGCAGAAAATAAGTTTCTAAAAATGCTGCTAAAGGTCCCCTCTAGCACTCCATCCTTGCCCATTCGATTGGACCTAAACCTTTTCTCAATTTCGCAGATTGCTGCTCTAAGGCCTCTGCTGTTTTGGATTCGGTTATGGACAACAGATGCCCTAATTCCTTTTCGTTGTGGGCTTCTTAATTTGGTGGGCCGCGATTCTATTATCAAAATTAAATGGTGTGTCTTTGTTGTACAATCTTTTACCCAGCTCAGCTTAGGGTCCTATTGGCAGGATCCTATTTCCATTCCTAAAAATGCTGCACAGCTGTTAAAGGATGCTTTTTGGCATAATGTCCAGGTTGGCCAATTTGCCAGTTCTGTCCCGCTGTCTGTGTCTGACAATTTCTTATCTGTCAAATGCCACTATGAATTTGAGCCTTTTATGGACGCAGCGCTATCTCCATTTGCTTGTGCCCTTTTTATTAGGGTCAGAATTGGGTCTCTCCCTTTGTGCTCCTTAACGTACAAATGGTACAGCTCCATTAACAGATCTAAATTCTGCCCGATGGGTTGCAAAAGTGAAGAGTCTATTTCACATGTTTTTTTCCATTGTCATGCGTATCATAAACAAAGAGCTCTTTGGCTCATCCCGCTTTGCAAACAAATAGGGGTTAGATCCTGTTTCCATGCTGAGAGAATTTTAAAATGTGATCCATCCATCCAGATAGTTTTATCAGTGGCAAAATTTCTCGAGTCAATCTGGAGGTTGAGATTAGCAATCTTAAGGAATAAGACTGGGTAGTTAATTCTTAGTTTTATTTATGCATATTTATTGAATTTGGACGCATGATTTTAGTTTTTACTTCATAGGATATAGATATTATTTCACTATATTATTGATTATTTATTGATCTACGGAACCAGTCTCTTGCTTTTATGTTGTGAGAATTTTAAAATGTGATTCATCCGTCCAGATAGTTTTATCAGTGGTAAAATTTCTTGAATTATTCTGCGGGGTTGAGATTAGTAATTTTAAGGAGTAAGATTGGGGAGCCAATTCTTAGATTTATTTATGTATACTTATCGAATTGGATGCATGATTTTAGCCTCTACTCTGTAGAATATAGATACTGGTTCATTATATTATCAATTATTCACTGATTTATGTAATCGGTTCTTTGCTGAGTGGACTTTTTCATATTAAGAGGTGTTCATTCGGTTGCTCATTTTGTTTGATCTTTAAACTTTTTTTAATTTTTTTATTCTTTACTGTTCTTTTATCTTTAGTGTCCTCTTGTTCTTAAAAAAGCTTTTTATTTTTTATTTTTGATGTGTATTGTACTATTATGGTATGTTTTTTACTTACCGAAATAAAGTTAAATGAAATGAAATGATATAAGGGTAGACCTTCTCTCAATCAAATCTATTGATGTCCTTTTGTAATTTAGAGATTTTTTGTTGAGTAAGGAACTCTTTGGTCTCATTGAGTTCTGCGTTAATCTCGAGGAGGCGGCTCTTAAACGTCGCCAAAGTGACTGTAGTTTTAATTGTGCTTTCAACACAGTTGATCTGTAAAGTGATGGATTCGGCTAAGCGTTTTGAGGTGTTGATGATCAGGACCAGCCAATCACGGGTGCACTTCCATGCAATTTTGTGCCCAGTCTTTTCTAAAGGCCAAATCCTGTAAGGAAATCCTGGGCACATTAGAAACAAGTAGGCAATATTAGCTCTGAGGTATTCCATCATGATCGTGCCATGCATTATGGTCTTGATCAATTCACGTTTTAGTGAGGATAATTTATCCCAATCCTCTTTACGGCTACCCATGGACTTGAGCCATCACTGGCGAGAATAGAAGGGGCCTGTAATATGACGCCTCTATTCTGCATGCCTTTTGTCTTGGAACAGAGTACTAACTTTGTTTACAAAATATCAATACCCAGTCGCTTGTTCAGTCGTAAGCGGAGTGATGAAGGATGGTGTATTCCACTCTCAGCATACCTACTTGCAGGCCCTAGGTGACTGCACAGTTCAGTTGGCTGAACTTAAGGCTCTTTTCCTAGCACTAGAACGTACGGATCCGGGACAGCTCACATTGATTGTGTGTGATTCGTACTATTGTATCCAGTCCTACAATGATTATCTTAATCATTGGTGGATGAACGGCTTCAGAGACTCCAAAGGGAACACCTTAAAACACAGAACTCTGTGGGGGAGGTTGGCTTATTTTAAGGATAATCTACCAGAGTCTCATGTAGTCCATACATTGGGCCACCAACGTGTAGGAGTACACGTTATTGGAAACAACTTGGTTGATGAAGCGGCCATATCTGAAGTAGCTTCGGTTTCTGTTGCTTCAGTGGCTCGTTCCCACATGAAATAGGATAATGAAATTCTGGCTGCTGTGAAAGCACCGGATGAAGGCAAGCCTCTTCCAAAAGCATTCCCTAGAAAGTATTCTTATGACATTAGTGCACAGAACGTTGCCTTTGCAACAATTCATAGTGTTGGAGATTGAGTGATCCCCAACCAAGCCCAGAGCTTAGAGCTCATCAAAGCAGCGCATGAGGGTGTTGCTGGTGTAGCAGTCACAATAACACTTTTATAAAAACACTTCTGGTGGCCGGGTCTATCCAAACAGACCAAGCAATATGTCCTTTGCTGTGATATTTGCCAGCAAATTAAGGGCTCAAACATCTGATGTCCACTGCAGACATCCTTCTTAGTGTCCAACAGGCCACTACAACGTGTGTACCTAGACCATTATGGTCCCCTAAAACCTGATGGTGCATACAAATACATGTTAGTGGCCGTTGATTCTTGTTCTAGATTCCTGTGGATATGGCCACAGTGGTTGGCTGATGCTAAAACTATTACTAAAGACTTGCTGATCTTTATCTGTACATATGCAGTTGCAGCATTCAGTTCGGACCAGGGCCCTGCCTTTGCCTCTAAGGCATTCAGAGACACATGAGGACAATGGGTGTTGAACTCCATTACTCCTCACCCTACCATGCTGAGTGTAATTTGGTTGTGGAGAGGAGAAATCGAGATCTAAAGCAGTCCTCAACAGCTAGAGTATTAGGTTCAGGTTTCAGTTGGCTTCATACTCTATATGGGGTCCAGAGAGCACTGAATATTCTGCCATGACGGTCCTTCAGAGGACGCACTCCTTATGACGTCCTCTTGGGGATACCTATGTACATCCCAGATGTAGATGACTCTAGTATGGTGGCAGCAGACGCGCCTTTTGACATAAACAAATGTCTCACTGTCTTCCAAGGCACCAGAACTATCATCCAACCACTGTTGCTAGGTTCCAAAAAGAACAGATTGTTCTCCATTGAGAACATTAAATTGCATCATATGGCCGATCCTGCACAGTGGACCCAGAAGTCCCTTGGGTAGTTACCGATCCTCTCAATACCCAACAGAACATACCTCTTCAAAGAAGAAACAACAACACTTCTGACTATACCAACATGTACAATGATGCTACAATGCCTCCTTGAGCATAGGGAGGGAAGAGAATGAGCTTCTCCTGATTCCTTTTACCACTTCACCACACGAACTGTCCAAGATGTGGCTGTCTTCTACTGCAACTCAACACAAAAGGACAACACAGTCTACTATGAGCCTCCACACAACTCTTCAACTACATCTGCACCTGTAACTGAATCTGTTTCAAAGACACATAGCTGTACATATGGCTTGAAAATAACTATTTGGTTTATCCATGGTATTATCTGTGGAAGTTCCTAACATTATTTGCCTTTCTTGTATAGGACTGGGTTTATGACTGTTTTCTTTCTCTTGATAAATGGTCATTATCTTCCTGAACGCTCTTCTGTCGAGCCAGTGGATGAAGTTCTAACTCTATATCTTTCCTCACATAAGGCCCGAAGAGACTTGTCCCTTGTGAACATTTCAGCAGTACCAATTCCAGCTGGGATTGTTTGGGATAAAGTTCCTTTGATGTATGTTGGCCTACTGAGGTTATCCGAATTCCTTATGTTTTCAAAATTTCAGTGACTGATGTAATTTACACATGGTGTTGTTTCTGATGACTGGGATGTTAAAATGGTTGATTTGATGCGTGCTGAGCTGCATGATTACACTGTATTTGAAAGTGATGATGTGTACACTAACACTGTGAACTATATGGAAATGTTTTGTTACAATCATTAGGGACATTATTATCTGTAGTGAGTAACTAGACATAGACCAGTATTTAAGTACACGCAGTGGAAACACTGTTCAACTCAACTTGTGGGGAGCCCTAAAAAATGCATGGACAAATTTGCATATTTTTCCGAGCATGACACTACAAATGCAGAGTCATATTATTTCAAACTACCACCTTCCAAGATGCGGAAATTTTGCTGCCCAACACCAAACTATTCTATTCAGATTCCTTTGATTCCTGACTTGCAGTTGAAGGATACGAACACTGCAAGAACACTATTGATGTAAAAAAGTGTATGGGGAACACAAGATTGGCAAATTCAGGGTAGGGAGGCTTTGCTCAGAGCATGCCTTATTCCTGGCCAAATGATCTTTTTAAATGACACAGTTCAACAGACATTGGTGGTCATTACAACCCTGGCGGACGGTGTTAAAGCGGCGGTAAAACCGCCAACAGGCCGGCGGTAAAAAACTTGCAATTACGACCGTGGCGGAAACCGCCAACAAAGACAGCCACTTTAACACTCCGACCGCCACAGCGGTACAAACAAAGAGCGCGCCGGTCACCGCCAACGGACAGGCGGGAGACAATGTACCGCCCACAGTATTATGACAGGCCAATCCGCCACCTTTTCCGTGGTGGATTCACCGCGGATAAAAACACGGCGGAAACAGGAATTTCGAAGGGAAAACGCTCACCTCTACACACCCCACGAGGAATGAGGACACCATGAAACCGGAACTCCAAATTCTCCCTGCGATAGATTTCCTGCTCCTCTACCAGGAGCACGAACGCCGGCGGCGAAGACCACGGTGAGTCCTGCACCTACGACACAGGGGAGGCAAAAAACAGGGACACACACACGCAACACCCCCACCCCCACCCACTACAACACACACAAATGCATATCAATACCAAACCACCCGGAAGAATGCAAAGACAATTGAAAATTAGTGTAACCATTGTAATATATTAAAAACAAGTAGGCAGAAATATATATATACACCATGTACAAAATAAATACCAAGCATAGTAGTCCAGGTAGTGCACTAAGAAAGTCCGTGGAACACTGGGACCACACGGTATGGGCGAGGCCCACACAAGATCCCCGACCATGATGGAGAGAGCACTGCAGGGGCATCAGATACCAATAAAACAGGCAACTCAGGGGGAGGGAAAGGGGGGGCACCTCAGCCGCTTGAGTGCACGATGCCAAATCCACGAGGGGGCCACATGCCCACTGTTACATCCTGGGAGTGCAAAGCCACAGTCTCTCAAGTCTCTACAGTGGGTGGGTTGCCCACTGCCATATCCTGGGGAGTGCAAAGCCACAGTCTCACAAGCCTCTACAGTGGGTGGTCTGCCCACTGTTCAATCCTGGGGAGTGCAAAGCCCCAGTCTCTAGAGTCTCTACAGTGGGTGGGTTGGCCACTGCCATATCCTGGGGAGTGCAAAGCCACAGTCTCACAAGTAGATGACAGTCTCCCCTGGTTCTGGAGGGGGCATGGTGCCCAGAGTGCTTCATCCTGTTAAGGACAGAGGTAGTAGATGACAGTCTCCACTGGTTCTGGAGGGGGCATGGTGCCCAGAGTGCATCATTCACCCCGTGACAGACTCAGTTGCGTCAGTGCCCCTGCCGCTCATGGGCTAGCGGTGCTTGAGATGGCAGTGCCCTGTTCAGCGGTGCTTGAGATGGCGGTGCACTGTTCAGCGGTGCTTCAGATGGCGGTGCCCTGTTCAGCGGTGCTTCAGATGGCGGTGCCCTGTTCAGCGGTGCTTCAGATGGCGGTCTCAATTTCAGGGTCTCAGCTGCTGGCGGTCTTTCATGGCCCAGCGGGGCTGGCGCTGGCGGTCCTTCATGGCCCAGCTGGGCTTGTGCTGGCGGTGGCCTCCTGGGCAGCTGGGCTGGTGCTGGCGGTGACCTCCTGGGCAGCTGGGCTTGTGCTGGTGGTGGCCTCCTGGGCAGCTGGGCTGGTGCTGGCGGTGGCCTCCTGGGCAGCTGGGCTGGTGCTGGCGGTGGCCTCCTGGACAGCTGGGCTGGTGCTGGCCTCCTGGGCAGCTGGGCTTGTGCTGGCGGTGGCCTCCTGGGCAGCTGGGCTGGTGCTGGCGGTGGCCTCCTGGGCAGCTGGGCTGGTGCTGGCGGAGGCCTCCTGGTCAGCGGGGATGATGGCGGTCTTCTCCGCCGTGCTGCTCTTCCCAGACTTGCCGGGTTTCTTGTGGCCCTTCCCCACCTTGGAAGGTGTCACAGCTGACTCCACACTCCCAACGGGACCCCTGGGAGCGGCTTTGGTGGCTGGAGTCGTCCCCCTCTCCCGCCGGGCGCTGGCCAACTTCTGATGCTTCACAGGTGGGGGACTGTCTGTGCTGTGGCTCCGTGCCACACTGGCTGCCCTGGTGGCCGGCGCACTCCACATTCCGGTGACTACAGGCACCACTGGTCCCAGAGATGTTGTGGCTGAGGAGCTAGTTCGGGACCTATGAGATGGACGGGTGGGGGAGGTGTGGGAAAGAGGTCAAGGTTGGACAGGAAAAGTTTTTGGGACACACTGGGACGGGTAGCTGGAGGGGGTTTGGGAGTGGAGGAAGAGGTGGTGGCTGTAGGAGGTGTACGTTTGCTGACTTTGGGTGAAGGTGAATGCGCTGGAGGCTGTCGTGAGGTGGATGACTGTTGGGTTGGTGTGTGCCTGCGTTTGTGTATCTTGGGAGGGGGCGTCACAGACACACTAGGAGAGGACACAGGGGACGTATGAATGATAGTGGGGGTGGTGACTGCACGTGAGCGGGGTGTGGTGGTGGGTGTGCTGGAGAGGGACGTAGTGGCTGTAGAGGTAGTGCATGGAGGTGTGAGTGTAGAAGAGACAGGGAGGGAGGAGGGAGACAAGGAGGAGGGGGACACAGTGGAGGCAGTGGATGTTGCTGTGTTTGCATGTGTGTGATGCTTGCGTGAGTGCCTGTGGGATGTGTGGTACTTATGTTTGCCTGAGCTTCCCTTGGGTGTTGAGGTGTGTGCATGTTGGTCTGTAGGTGTGCTTGGGATCGGCTGAGGTACAGGGGATTGGGTCGGGTTGAGGAAGTTGAAGGGGGGAGGTTAGAGATGGGTACAATGGCTGCCATCAGTGCTGAGGCCAGAGTCTGAAAAGCTCAGTGAAAGGCCACCTGACCAGAATGAATGCCCTCCAGGAATGCATTTGTTTGTTGCAACCGCGTTTCTACACCCTGGATGGCATTCAAAATGGTAGACTGCCCAACAGTGAGGGACCTAAGGAGGTCAATGGCCTCCTCACTGAGGGCAGCAGGGGTGACTGGGGCAGGGCCTGAGGTGCCTGGGGCGAAGGTGATGCCCACCCTCCTGGGTGAGCAGGCACGGGGCTAAGGCTGAGGGGCTGCTGGGAGGGCGGTGCTGGCAGGGCGGTGCTGGTAGGGGGGTTGGCGGCTGTACCTGTAGATGCGGGGGGCACAGATGTTGCCGCCACCACAAGGGAGCTCCCATCAGAGGACGAGTCCGTGTCGCTGGTGTCAGCTCCTGTCCCCGCCGTGGAGCTCCCCTCGCCCTCCGTCCCACTGGTGAATTCGGACTCCGTAGTGTTGCCCTCCAGGGCCATGTGGGATGCAGCTCCCTCGTGCTCCGGTGCCACTGCTCCTCCGCCTGATGATGCTAATGCTCACAAGAACAGGGAGACCACAAAAAGTGGGGGGAAGACAGAAGAAAGACATGTTGAGTGCATGCAGTACCGCTACCGTTGGTGGACACGACAGACACAGAAGCCCCCTGCACTACGCCGCGCTCTTGGGCTCCACTGTTCAATTTCTGGGAAATGGCCTACAAGGCTATGGACGACATCTGCACACATAGATGACACAGGGGCATGACTAGCTGTACTTGGCACTCTACAGAGGTGGGCTGGGGTGCCACATGGCCTGCCTTACCGAGGGGCCTTGCCTACGGAACTCGCCCTGGCCAAGGGAAACCCACAGCCCACCTCCCCCACCCAGACACCTCCACTGCGCGCAAAGTCAGCAGAATGAGAGTTTACTCACCCCCTTGTGGCTGCTGTGATGCCCTCAAGCGCCCATCCAACTCCAGGTAGGCCACCGCCAGGATCCTGAACATCGGGGGGTCATGGTGCGACGTGCACCCCTCCCAAGTTGGGAGGTCATCCCCAGCTGACCCTCCGCCGTCTTCTTGCTCCAGCGGCGAATGTCCTCCCATCCTTTCCGGCAGTGGGTGCTCCGTCTGTGGTAGACCGCCAAGGTCCAGACATCCTTGGCGATGGCACGCCAAATATCTTTCTTCTGGTTGGCGCTGACCTACATGAAATGTACAGGGGAAAAAGAGAAGTTATTACCAACTGCACCGTCAAAGTGATTGGCCCCCATCCCTACCCTTGCCATGTGGCACATGCATTCACCGTCTTTCATGCACGCAGCACTCTCCCCCCTTCCTTCTTGCATCCAGCCCTCTCCACACAGGCATAGCCCATACAACAAGCTCCCTGTGTACTTACCTGTTTGTCTGGAGGACCGTAGAGTAGTGTGTACTGGGGGAGGACCCCATCCACGAGTTTCTCCAACTCCTCCGATGTGAACGCAGGGGCCCTTTCCCCAGACACTCAAGCCATTGTCTCTTCCAGACCGAGGTCACAGCAGCACTTGCAGTGTAGGTCCTCTCCTGTCGAAGATCAGGTATCGAGTGATTGAAGTGATAGAAAATGGCGGTCACGTCCGTGGCGGTGCGTACCGTCACCGCCGGCGTACATCGCCATTGGCTCCTGGGACCCATAGGGTCCAATGTTAACTAATGTAGCATTGCGCCGCGGTCTTCGACCACCTACAGTGACGGTGTACAACGCCAGCGCAGTTACCTCACATCCCATTGTCCCACTTTACAAGTCAGGCAGCCGCCATTTGAGGGGCCCACATGGCATCATTTTCAACTGCGTCACTCATACCTAGGCCTAGACTCAACACACATACAGGCCACCTTTTGTGTATGATAGGTGTTCTGTGTAAACTGTGGGTACGTGCCTCTGAGTTGTTTGACTCTGTGCTCGCTGCTGTCCTTCATAGACACCGTCCGCTGGGACATGTGAGTTGATGGCAGCATCCTCCGGTGTACCGACCGTTGGTGGACCTGTCGACAATGGAGGAGCGACATTTGATTATCACATACAGGCTTGACCGTGCCACAGTCCAGGAACTGTGTACCCAGTTGGAGCCAGACCTGATGTCAGCAATCCGCCATACCACAGGAATCCCCCCTCGAGTGCAGGTGCTGTCAGTGCTCCATTTCCTTGCAAGTGGGTCTTTTCAAACATCAGTGGCCATGGCATCAGGGATGTCCCAGCTATTGTTTTCCAACATATTGTCCAGAGTGTTGTCTGCCCTTCTGAAACACATGCAGAGCTACATCGTTTTCCCTCAGGTGGAGGATTTGCCTACAGTGAAAGGGGATTTCTATGCCGTGGGACACATTCCCAACATCATAGGTGCCGTTGATGGTACCCATGTGGCTTTGGTACCCCCCCACAGGAGTGAACAGGTGTACAGAAACGAGAAGAGTTATCATTCGATGAATGTACAGATGGTATGTTTGGCAGACCAGTACATCTCCCATGTGAATGCCAAGTTCCCTGGCTCAGTGCATGACGCCTATATCCTGCGGAATAGCAGCATCCCTTATGTGATGGGTCAACTCCAGAGGCACCGGGTGTGGCTAATAGGTGAGCACCTGAAAGCAAGTCAGTGGGAATGGTTGTCTGGGTCTGGGGATATCCCTCCAGGTTAGTGCGTGTCTAACAGTTGTCCCTCACCATTTGCAGGTGACTCTGGTTACCCCAACCTGTCATGGCTACTGACCCCAGTGAGGAATCCCAGGACAAGGACAGAGGAACGCTACGATGAGGCCCATGGGCGAACTAGGAGGGTGATCGAGAGGACCTTCGGCCTCCTGAAGGCCAGGTTCAGGTGCCTCCATATGACAGGTGGATCCCTATTCTACTCACCAAGGAAGGTGTGCCAGATCATCGTGGCCTGATGTATGCTTCATAACTTGGCTTTGCGACGACAGGTGCCTTTTCTGCAGGAGGATGGTCCAGATGGCGATGTTGTTGCAGCTGTGGAGCCTGTGGACAGTGAAGACGAGGAAGCAGGGGAAGAAGACATGCACAACAGGGACTCAGTGATCCAGCAATATTTCCAGTGAGACACAGGTAAGAATACAAACCTGCCTACTACATGTACTTTAACACTACTACCTCTCAACTGTCTGTCGTTTTCACCCAGTGTATGGTCACTGAGTTGTCACTTTCCCTTACGATTTCACAGATGTGGGTCCCACTGTGTGACATCTGCTTAGATTCCTCATGGATTAGAGCTGTGTGACATAGGTATGTTGACATTAAACTTGAAAGAGCATTTTGCCACTGTAATTGCTAATTCACTATTTCGAAATCACAGACAGACTCCAGATTGTTTTGTGCTTTAAGGGTGTTTATTTAAGTGCTCAATATTGGAGGGGGTAGAGAAATGGTGAGGGGTGATGGCGGAGGAATGTCCATTGCAGAGTCCAGTCTATTAGTCTCACAGGTGCATTGCCCATTTGGGCATAGGAAGTGGAGCTGGGGCAGTTTCAGTATGGACAGGGTGACAAAGTGGGACAGTAGGATGACAATCAGGGTGGTCTCATTTCTTGGCGGGGTCTTGGCATCGTGCTCTGTTTTTGTCCTGGATCTCAGGGACCGTTTGCGGGGTGGTTCTCCCTCTGGGGGGGGGTAGGGTGCTGATGTGGTGGTCCTCTGGCGGGGCGTCCTGTCCACTAGCGCCGGCGGAGGTGGTGGGCAGTTCATCGTCCATGCTAGTGTCAGGGGCCCCTTGTAGTGCCACAGTGTCCCTCCTGGTGTTGAGTACTTCCTTCAGCACCCCTACGATGGTGCCCAGGGTGGAGCTGATGGTTCTGAGTTCCTCCCTGAAGCCCATATACTGTTCCTCTTGTAGGCGCTGGGTCTCCTGAAACTTGGCCAGTACTGTTGCCATTGTCTCCTGGGAGTGGTGGTATGCTCCCATGATGGAGGAGAGGGCCTCGTGGAGAGTGGGTTCCCTTGGCCTGTCCGCCCCCTGTCGCACAGCAGCCCTTCCAGTTCCCCTGTGTTCCTGGGCCTCCTTCCCCTGGACCATGTGCCCACTACCACTGCCCCCAGGTCCCTGTTGTTGTTGGGGTGGTGGGTTATCCTGGGTTCCCTGTAGTGGTGGACACACTGCTGATTGACTTGTCCTGGGGACAGAGGTATGGGACCGCTGGGTGGGTGCTATGCTGGTGTTTCCAGAGGGTGGAAGGTCTGTAGTGGCCTGTGACTGGGTGAAGGGAACCGACTGTCTGGAGGTCCCTGATGGGCCGGGCTGGTCATCTAGATCCAGTTGGACAGAGCTGCTGTCATCACTGTGGGCCTCTTCTGTTGGTGGTGTGGACATGTGTGGACCCTCCTGTCCGGTGACGTTGGGTAGGGGTCCTGCAGGGTTATAAAAGGATGGTTATTACATCTGTGTGTGTCATGGTGTGCAATGGGTGGGTGACCGTGTACCCCAGTGTTTGCATTCCTGTGTGGGACCTTGTGTGAGGATGGTTTAGGGGGTTGTATGGGTATGTGCAGTGGGCATGCTTTAGTGATGGGTGTCCATGCTTTGTTGTTGCATGCAGGGCTTGGTGTTGGGATGGGTGGTTTGTGATGTTGGGACATATGTGAGGAGTTGGGGTGCTGGGGGTGAGGGTGGGGGTATGTGATAGCATGCAGGTAGGGTGGGGGTTGTAATAGTTAAGATTTGACTTACCAGAGTCCATTCCTCCACCTACTCCTGAGAGGCCCTCAGGATGCAGAATCTCCAAGACCTGCTCCTCCCATGTTGTTAGTTGTGGGGGAGGAGGTGGGGGTCCGCCGCCAGTCGGCTGAACCGCCAGGTGGTGTCTTGAGACCACGGAACGCACCTTCCCCTGTAGGTCGTTCCACTGCTTCCTGATGTCCTCCCGATTTCTTGGGTGCTGTCCCACTGCGTTGACCCTGTCCATGATTCTTCGCCATAGCTCCATCTTCCTTGCAATGGAGGTGTGCTGCACCTGTGATCCGAATAGCTGTGGCTCTACCCGGACGATTTCCTCCACCATGACCCTGAGCTCCTCTTCCGAGAACCTGGGTGTCTTTGCCGTACCATGGGGTGGTGTAGGTGATGTGTGGGGTGGAGTGTGTGGTGATAAGTGGGGTGATATGTAGTGATGTGTTGTGTGAGGTGCGTGGACGTTCTGTGGGTGATGGTGTTGTGTGCCTGTGGATGTTTTTGTTCTTGCTGGTGCTCTCTCTCTGGCCTTCTTTAAGAATTTTTTGTTGTGGGGGTTTGTGGGTGATGTGGGTGTGTGTTTTATATTGTATTGTGTGTGTGGGCGTGGTGTGTGTATGTGTATCAGGTGTGTGTATTTGGAATTGTCCAATGTGGCTGTGTTTTGTAAGAGTGTGTGTATTTTGAGCGTGGCGGTGTGTACTGCCAATAGAATGCCGCGGTTGAAAGACCGCCGCGTTGATTCGTGTGTTGTGATAGTATGGGCGTATTTCTGTTGGCGTGACGGTGGAGGTTTTGTTTTCGCCAGTTTATCACTGACCTTTGGTGTGGCCGACTTGTTTGGATGTCTGAATTTTGGCAGATTCCGAAATGTGGGTCATAATAGCTGTGGCGGAATTCCGCGGCTGCGGCGGTGTGTTGGTGGTCTTCTGCACGGCGGCAAGCGGCTTTTACCGCCAATGTTGTAATGACCGCCATTATGCCTAGGGTTAGCAAAAGCTAAAGGAAACAAATGCACCCAGTATCCCCGCACCAGCCAAGTTCAAAAACTGGCAAACGTTCCTCAATGTCACCTAGCAATAACTAAACGTTTCGGTTCAGGATGGTACTTATAATTCCATACTTTCAAGCCCTGGCGGGGGTTATTGTGGCCACCAGACACAAATGAATGACAGGAGCGTTTTCTTAATTCCTCAGGAGGTTTTAAGATTAGCTGGCTGGACCCTTGTTTTGTCTTGGGTAATACAGTGTAGGTAAAGTGTGCTAACAATGGTTACAGACTAACACCTTAACAGTAGTTAAAGAGCACCTTAGTCAGCAATCAGAGGACGTAGACTTGCAAGATTTCTTGCTAGGTCCATGAAAGCCACGCTCTAAATGATTCCTGTATGACATATATAATAAAATATGGAAGCTTTCTCAAATGGAAGCAGCTGCTTGCTTAAGGCAGATAGATAAGGAAAAACGGAAAAGGCTTTAGCTGTTGTCGATAATGGCATTAATACTGTGTCCAACAGAATATATACACTTAATAACATAGGCCCTCATTTTGACAATGGCGGTAAGTCCCGCTTACCGCCAATGCTGATCGCCACCAACATACCGCCTCCACCGCGGTTTACTGCTACCCCATTATGACACACACACAGCAATCCGTCACTATACAGACACACACACAAGTCCGCCAGCCCAAAGGTCAGTGATAAAATGGTGGTAGCAAAACCCACACCGTTACGCAAACAGAACTACGCCTACAGCATTATGACCCATGAATCACCGCGGCAGACAGTCAACTGTGGTAAACCATAGGCGGTACATACAGCGCACTCAAACTGCACACAATCTAACAAAACTACACCACATTGGACATTTTGAATAGCACACACCTGACACCCATACACACACCACACCCACACACCCACACCACTATAAAACACACACACATTACCCACAACCTTTTACCACGCAAGAAAATTGATAACTGAGGGAGAGACACACCAAGAGCACCCACAGAACCAGAGCCACATAACACTATCACCCATACACCATCCACGCACTTCACAGCACACACCCCAACACATCACCCCACACACCCTCACATACACCACTCGCGCTTCACCCATGGCACCACAAAGACACCCCAGGTTCTCAGAAGAGGAGTTAAGTGTCATGGTGGAGGAAATCATCCGGGTAGAGCCACGGCTATTTGGAGCACAGGTGCAAGACCCTGGTGGTAGACTGGGAATGGTGGACTGGTGGTAGACCACCACCTCCTCCCCCACAACTAACAACATGGGAGGAGTAAGTCTTGGCAATACTGCATCCTGAGGGCCTTGCAGGAGTAGCAGCAGGAGTGGACTCTGGTAAGTCAAATCTCTATTACTATCACCCCCCTACCTCCATGCCATCACAAAACCCACCCCTACCCTCACCCCCATCACTCCACCACCTCACATACACCCCACCATCACAACCCACCCCTCCCACTACCAAACCCTGCATGCAACACCAATGCCTGGACACCCATCACAGACCTGCATGGACACCCATCACCAAAGCATGCACACTTGAGACAATCACCTATCCAACCAAATCACCACTCACACAAGCCTAAGCTGCCAGGGCAATCACAACCATACAGGGCAACACACCCATGCACAAGATGTCATACGCAGAAACAATAACACTACATTTACATCCCCACAGGTCCCCCACACAACGCCACCGGAGAGGAGGTGCCAGCAACATCCAGCCCCCCCCCCAGAAAAGGCCCACAGTGATGACAGCGGCTCTGCTCGCCTCGATCTGGATGACCAACCTGGCCCATCAGGGACCTCTGGACAGTCGGTTACCCAGGCACAGTCTCATACCACCACAGAGCCTCCCCCTCAGGAAACACCAGCACAGCACCATCCCAGCAGGCCCATACCTTAGTCCCCAGGAAACATCAATCAGCAGTGTGTCCACCACTACAGGGTCCCAGGCAACCCCCCAAACACAGGACGATCAGGGACCTGGGGTCAGTGGCAGTGGGTACATGGTTCAGGGGACAGAGGCACAGGACAACATGGAAGGTGGGAGGACTGCTGTGTGACAGGGGGAGGACAGGCCCAGGGAGCCAACTCTCCAGGAAGCTCTCACCAACATCCTGGGAGCATACCACCATTCCCAGGAGACGATGGGCCAGATACTGGCCAAGTTGCAGGAGACCCAGCGGCCTCTGGAGGGACAGTACCTGGGAATCAGGGAGGACCTGAGGGACATCCACACCACCCTGGTCACCATTGCAGGGGTGCGGGCAGACATGGCCAACACCATGAGGGAGGCAATGGCACACCACCGGGGCCCGACACTAGCCACACCGATGAACATCCCTCCACCTCCGCTGACGCTAGTGGACAGGAGGCCCCACCACAGGAACAACAGGCCATCAGCACCCCTCCCCCTGCAGAAGGAGAACCACCCCGCAATCAGTCCCTGCAATCCAGGCAGAAGCCAGAGAACATTGTCAAGACCCCGCCAGGAAATAATACTCTACTGAATGTCACCCTTGTCTCCCACTATGTCACCCTGTCCACCTTGAACTGGCGTTGCTCCACTTCCTATGCCCCCTTGGACAGTGCACCTGTGATACAAATAGACTGGAACTTTTCCCTGGACTCTCCTCCACCACCACCACCCCAGCCTATAGCAACACCCCATCCACTTATCAGAACATAAATAAGCACCCTTGTAAAAAACTACAAGTACTGAGTCTGTCAATTGATTGAACTATGTATTTGTTTAACAATCTGTAAACATTGCAATTCAACTGTACAGTAATGTATACATAGGTATGACCTGTAGTTTGCTGCAGTTAACACACCAGGAGCCAGAGCGGGGCACAGATATCTGAAAATAGACATGTCAAAGGGTACTGTAAGTGGCCATAGTAGTGGGAATATCAGCCTGCCAGTGAAAATATCCAATACTAAACTGTCAATGGAAGGTGAAGTTACAGTGTTTTACCTGTGTGTCACTGGAAGTACTGACATATGATTGATGTTCTGTGGTCCATATCCTCATCCTCTGCCTCCTCTTCTTCAGTGTCCACAGGCTCCACCGCTGCCACACGCCCATCTCCAGCCTCATCCTCCTGCAGAACAGGCACCTGGTGACGTAAGGCAAGGTTGTGCAACATGCCACTATCATCTGGCACACCTTCTTGGGTGAGTAGAACAGAGAACCACCTGTTAGATAGAGGCACCAAAACCTGGCCTTCAGGAGACCGAATGTTCGCTCTATAATTCTTCGTGTTTGCCCATGTGTCTCATTGTAACGTTCCTGTGCCCTTGGCCTGGGATTCCTCACTGGGGTCAGTAGACATGAGAGGTTGGGGTAACCAGAGTCACCTGCAAATATCGAGGGATACCTGTTTGCCAAACACTAACCCTTAGAGCCAACATACCCACATACCAATATATACTGGGTGGGAACCATGGGCTCACCTATTAGCCACACCCGGTGCCTCTGGAGTTGAGCCATCACATATGGGATGCTGCTATTCCTCAGGATAAAGGCATCATGCACAGAGCCAGGATACTTTGCATTGACATGGGAGATGTACTGGTCCGCCAGGCACACTATCTGTACATTCATCGAGTGAAAGCTCTTTCGATTTCTGAACACCCGTTTATTTCTCCAGGGGGTAGGACAGAGGCAATATGTGTACCATCAATTGCCCCAATGATGTTGGATTTATGTCCCATTGCATAGAAGTCAGCTTTCACTGTGGCCAAATCCTCCACCTGGGGGAAAACAAGGTAGCTGCGCATGTGTTTCATCAGGGCCGACAACACTCTTGTTAGCACTACCACCAGCCTAGCTGTACCATGATCTCATGGTGCAGTTCTTTGGTGCTCTGTTGCTTAGCCTTCTGGCTTGCAGGCCTGTGCCCGTCACCTTGTGACTTTTAACCTATTTAACTTGCACTGTTTTAGCCTATTTATTTTATTATTTATTTTAAAATGGCTGCCATGTTTATGGTTAGTGAGATGTTTTGATTTTACATTATCAGTGCCACTATCAGTGTCAAAGTAGAGTGATATATGTAGGTATTCACATCATGTCCCTTTCCCATTTCCGTGTGACAGGAACATAGGCCCTCATTATGATATTGGCGGTAAAAACCACCTACTGTTGCGGCGACAGCCGTCCGCCATATCATGAACACAGCTGGATTTCCGCCACAAAAATGGCAATAATCCGGCTGTGGCCATGCCGGCGGATGGTGGTGAGGTGGTGCTGCTGCCACTAGCAGCGCCACGCCAGTAGACTGCCGCCAGCCGTATTATGACCCATAATACAGCCTGGCAGTGTTCTGCTGGCAGACGCTTCCGGTGGTAGCAGCGCCCCATCCCGTATCCTGCCGGAGGACCCCCTGAACACAGGTGAGTGGGTGCTCCGACAGGGGAGGGGAGTGTTGTGTGTGGTGGTGTGTTATGCATGTTTGTGCGTGCGTGCATGCGGGTGTGTGTTTCGTGTTGAATGTGTGTGCATGTATGGAGGTGTGAGTGTGTGTATGTTGTGTTCAGTAAATGTGTGTCTGCATGTGTGTATGAAAGTGTGTGCATATGTGTGTGTGAATGGATGTATGCATGTGTGTATGCATGTGGAAATGGGTGTGTATATGCATGTGTGTGAAGGGGGTGTGAATGTAGAGGGGTTTGGAGAGGAAGGTGTGTGGGGGGTATCTAGAGAGGTGGGTGTGGATGGGGAAGTCCTCTATCAGTGAAAGGGAAGGGACTCCCTGTCACTGATAGTGCCTACCGCCATGGTTTTCATGCAGTAAGGAAGCCACGGAAACCATGTCGGTAGGCGTCATAATCCCGCAGGCAGAACAATGATGGCCGCCGGGCTGGAGATCGCTATCTCCAGCCCGGCGGCAGTTACTGCCGTGGCGGTCGGTGTGGTACATTCGCGGTTTAGCTTCAGCCAAACCGCCAATGTTATAATATGGTGGAAAGTACCGCCAGCCTGTTGGCAGTACTTTCCACCATATTACCGCCAACCACCAGGGTCATAATGAGGGCATTATGAAGGGTATTGTTCAAATAATTGACGCCACAAGCCTGTCCCTTATCTATTGTTTTGGGAACATTCCTGCATCAGGGGTCCTACAAGATATGTATAAATACATCTCACACAGACAAGGTTATCAGAGGGATTCCTACCAGATGCTATCGACACCATTATGCTGCACGTTGCCTTGATGCAGAACCAGCCTTTGTGTCACCACAAAGTCTGACCTAGACCTCATTCCAAGGTAATGAGGGTTGGGGGGGGGGTGCTTCCCATGGACCTGGTACTGAAAGCTTAGGTTTACCACACCTAGCTCTCATTAGGTTAGGGATTGGGGCCCAGATTTATACCTTTTGACGCAAAACTGCGCTAACACACCTTTGCTTCGAAATGTTTAGCACTGACTAGCGCCATTTTTTAACGCCACACGGCATCATATTTAAACCATCATGCTGGATGGCGCTAAAAATAGTGTAGACTAAAAAATAAATTACATTAAGCATTGCGCCTTGTCGTAAGGCAAAATTATAGTAACGCTCGAAAAATGACTCTAACCCGCTTCACGACACGTAAACATGTCGCAAAACGGAAATGGACCATTTTTACCCACATTAGCGTCAAATACAGACGTTAACGGAGAAAACAGTGCAAAGGAGAGGCAAAGTGGACCCAGAAAGCCAGGAGAGACCCCAGGGGGACCCCAATCAACCAGGAACAAGACAGGAGGATGCAGACAAGACCCATGGGACAGAGAAGAAAAAGAGAAAGTGTTGTTTAAGTGCAGAGGAGTATGAAATACTGGTGAGAGAGGTGACGGAGCATCAACATTAACTCTATATCACCTCAAAATTGCCATTGGTAGGAGAGGCAATTTGGCAGCAGATAGTAGACAAGAATAACAGTGTGGCAGAGGTCAGGAGAACCGTAACAGAGTGCAAGAAACGCTGGCATGATTGTAAGCGAACGACAAAGGAAAAAATGGCAAGCAACAGGAAGGCAGCATTGCAAACCGCAGACTACCAGGAAACACCACAAATGCAGGGTAAGTTGCATGGGGGAAATACATGTAAAATTGTCAAGTGTTAGAAGGGGGAGGCACATAGGACTCACACAATGCATGTCAAAGGAGCACAGAGGGACACATTGCACACTAAGCAAGTTGTACCATGCTGACGTAACCTACACATGTACCTACACCTTGGTAGTGCCATGCACCATAACACATACACAACCTGGACATATGTCAATCACCAGGCCTAAATACCTACATGTACATATGCAGCACATGGGGTGGATGGCATGTATAATGACTGTGCCTCTGGTTGTGTCATCATAACATCCCTTGCACATAGTCATATTAACCCTACCAACATGACCAAGACTTCAGAGACTAGGTAGTCAGTCAATGACATACCTGGGGTAACATCATGGTGGTGTCCCTTGTAGTAACACCTTGAAACTGCCTTGCATTCTTGCCCAAACACATGCGTGCTGCATCTTACAGCACGCAATTCTTTGCAACTGTCCCAGACAAGTGCCGGAAGCACCACCACCCCGCACATTGATAACACATCCACATAAGGCAACCACCACTCCATCAAGCAGTGAGGATGCTCCCTGGGTGCAGGAAAAAATAATCTGAGCAGACAGTGGGCGAATAACAGGGTGGTCCTGTATCACTGGAAACATGCCACCACCCAGACCAACTAAACTTGTGTAGTGTGGAACCACACATCTTGATGCGGAACAGAAATGTGCCACTACAGAAAATATATACCACAGATTGCAAACTGTAGGTCACAACAGTTACAGGCTGAGCCCACAACTACTCTGACACAACCATGTGAGACTCATAGGAATGAGGAAATAAACACACACATACAACACATGGGGTTTGACTGTGACCATAATGGTGTATAATTCCACATTGACAGGTGGGGGATGGTGCATGGCAAAGTCTGGTGTTGGCAAAGGTTCTAGTGTACCCTTGCGACTGGCATGATTAGTCACACATTGGGATGGCGGGTGGAAATCTGTCTGCCCATGGTAGCTCTGTGGGGCACTTAGCACAACATTGTTGATTAATCAAATTGAGTCAGTGCCAGTCTTGGGGTGCATTGGGTGTGTCGGGACACGCTGCACTTAGCTCTATAAATCTGGTAGTGGAAAGGGCAAAGGGGCAGGGCATGGGATCCCCTGCACTGCTCATGCCAGGTGTATGGGCTGTGCAGGGGCACCCAGGGGAACACCACATCACCACCAACCTTCGCATTGGGATTTCAACACCATGCAAAGGCTGGTGAAAATGCGGAAACAGACCTGGAGTGTAGAGTTGAACGTTATACTTGTCTGGTGTCACACAACAGGTGCCATTGCCAGCCTGTGAGATGCTGGAAACCTGCCAGTGATAGGCCATTGGACCATGGGGCATTCCCCATTGACAACAGTTGCCACTACCACCTGCGCTGTTGGGGGTGGTCATATAGACAATGGCAGTCAGGTGTTCATATGACTGCCGCACTTGAAATGAGGGACCAGTGTGACTACCTGCAGAATCACCATCAAACTAGTTGGAGACCCTGACCTAAGTTCTACTCCAGTTAACTGGCCATGTCCATAAACTCATTTACCATCAGGCACTGTCACATACATAATGATGTACACAGCTAAAATATTATACCAATGCTGGCCATCCCTGGGTCTTCCCCTGTGCCTGTGTCAAATTAGCTGCACTGCCACGATGCTGCAACTTATGTATTATGGTGCAAGGATGGCTGCATTTAGGGGGAGATAATAGGTGTAGGGAGGCGCACCTACCTGCACAGACAGAAGATTAAATTGAACTCTGCCAGGTCCATGTGTGCTCTGCATTGTAGCACACATACACATACATCATCATGAGAAGCTATCAATGGTAGCAAGAGCATAGTGTCCTGGCAATGCCAATCCTGGGGTGGTGCAAGATTACAGTACCGCATGGGTGTAAATGAAACATGTAAGACTGGGACAGCGTCATATTGACATGTGTAGTGCTGTTGCATGAGCACTGCAACACCCATTGTAAGGCCTTACCATGCAAATGGATGCATAGGGAGGGTTGACAATGATAAGATGGTGTCAAGCCACAGAAAGGATATTCATCACACCTAGTAGATACAATGCAGCAAACTGCCCCACCTGAGCTTCCCATCATGTGACACTCAGGTGGGGCAATGGGCTGATAGACTGCAACCATGAAGTACAGGAACAATGTTTGGGAACTAAGATAACAATGAGCCTCCAATAGCAAGTCAGCGACATGACATATCAACTGCCACAACACAGAAAGATTGATTTTAAACAATTTCAATGCAGAGGATGATGGCTCACCTGCTGATCTGCCTGTCCTGGAGTCCCCCGATGACCTGGATGATCAGCTGACAACCATCAGCCAAGAGACCCTCCAAGAAGTCCTTGTATTCCTCCAGACACCATCTCCAGGCGCAAGTAGGAGAAATAATGTAGCAGCCATCTGCAGATGCTCCACCCAACACCCCAATATTACGATCTGCCAGCACTGACACAGCTGAGGACTCCGAGGACTAAGGGACCAGCTTTGAGAGGGCAGTGGTAGGAGTCCAGCGGGAGATGGCCAAGGAGGTGCAGATGGGGATGCAGACTATGGCAGCCAGCCTAGAGGGTATGCGCCCGTGCCTAGTTCCAGCCACTGAACAGATTGCAGCCAATTGAGGCACACGCTCCCCAATGCATGGAGTCCAGCAGTGTCTGAGGGACATAGCTGCTGCCATGAGGGAGAGGCCACAACAACTGCCCTCCCAAACTGGCAGCAGCATGATTCAGAATAAGATGGACTCCATGCACCGGGAACTGTCCTCCCTCAGGGCAGACATTGCTGCCTACCACAGGGATGTTGCTGATATTCTCAAAAATCAGCAGTTCCTCCTTGCTGCAGTGATGCCATATGTTGTTCCACAGATGGCAGCTGCTGGGAATTGGGAGTCGGCATCTCCAACCACTGAACTGAAGTGTGTGTGGCCTCCTCTAACTCCCCACCACCACCATCAAGGGCAGAGGAGACACCACACACATAGGAGCATGAAGATGTGGAACAGATCATCTTCACCTGTAAGAGTTCCTGGTAGCACCAGCCCATGTCACATGGGCAGTGTTTTCCTTTGTTCTGTGCTTGAGATCATGCCAGTGTTAGCACAGTTGGATATGTGCACTCTTCAAAGACACACTGTTGACCTGTCTGCTATGGAATGTCATTGTCTCTCACCTACAAATTGGCGAATCATGTTCCTACGCACTTAACAACACTTCACCCAAGCATGTCCCATGACTTGTCCCTCAACTCTGGACTAGTGTTGTGTCACAGTTATATGGATTTCACTAATGGGGTCACAGACCTGGGCATTATGTATATTGCACTACGACACTTTTAAATAAACACCTTCTACACAACCAGCATGTCTTTGTGTATTGTGACACATCTACTACGCTTAGGAATTAGGATGTGTGTAACCCTGTCTTTAGTCACGGAGTGCAGGAATATGGGGCACACATCTACGCACAAGGTCCCTACATGATGAATGACAATGCTGGTCTCATACCCTACAAGCAATTCACTGAGTCTGTCAAAAATGTAGAACACATGTATGCCTCAGCCACAATGTACGGCAGGAATGGCTGTGAAACGGTTCTCGGGCAATATCGTCAGCTGGGAGTACCAGTAGAACACATTGGTATGAAGCAGAGGTACTTAACCCCATCTGAAATTGCCACTGGTCAGTTTTGCAGGATAGATATTGAATGTAGGCTGTTTTCAGATGTGCCACAGTGCCCAAAATTCCTACACAGAACCCTAATACTGACAGCTGAATTACCACACCTACCTGTCCAATACAAAGTAAACATAGTCACCTTAAGTGGTGGGTACACTGGATGGCAGATGCATAGACAAGTAGATGTGTTGTAGTTGCCAATGTGACAGCTCAGTTGTAAACAGGTGATAAACATGTCAAGAGAGGGATTTGGAGGCAGGACGGAATCCCTAGGCCAACACACAGTTTTCACTGTGCACTCATGGGAAGACTATGAGACACAAGCATATGACACATAAAGTAAGGGAGTACCCAAAAATATTTAATAACAATGAAACTAAACTAAAAAAATCCTATTCTAACCTAACCTAACTATACTTAACCAACAACTAACCCTAACTACCATATGCTAAACTTACCTCTAAACATTGGACCCCACACCCTCCCTTATGTTACGAGACACATGCAGGACAACATATGTTAAACTACACATATACTAACTAAATGTAAACAAATATTTTTTTTTTTGTATTTTTTTTGTTTGCTTTTTTAATATTATTTTTCTTTTTAAAACACATATATACCCCAACATTAGTCACAACCCACAAGCCCACAAAGTGACATGTACAAAGATGGAAATCCACCCTCCAAACCCACTTATCCTAACTAAACTACATACCTATTCTAACCTAACACTAACCCCTAAAATCAGCTATAAAACATTAATACAAATGAGGAGGGAGGGGACAGAACTAGGGGTGAGAGTACCGAAGACAATCACAGATTTGCCTTCTTGAAGGTTTTCTTGATGTACTGTAGTCTCTTTATATTGGCTGCCACCTCCTTCTCAAAACTGTTCAACCTTTTCAAGACAAGTGTTACATCCCTCTGCAGATCTTGCAGCATTTTCGGGTCCATGGCAGCAGGTGGTGTGGGCTGATGCAAGGATGTTGAAGGTGTTGCAGCGGGGGCTGTAGTCGTGGTGGCATCTGTGCCCCCTGCACAGCTGTGGAGCTTGGTCTCCTCTGTGTGGCTACTGCCAGTGTGGAGCCACCTTGGGTGAATGCCCGACATTCCCCGGTTGATCTCTCTGCACGATAGAGGCGTGCCATCCTCCGGAACCCAGTTCCACTGCCAGGATATGTCTGTAGCAGACTGACAAATGCTACCATAATGCTTCCCTAGGATCATTTCATTGACACCAAAGTGACGCACACCAAGATTAGGAACCAAATCAAATGAGGTGTGGATTGCTTTGTGCAAAATGTAATGATGCAAAGGCAGCGTAACCTTCACATAGTTCGGGCCCACATTTCCTCATCATCTGTGTCAGTTTTCAACCATACGTCACCAGTAACTTGTATATGTTATTGGGAGGATGGGATTCAGTTGGCAACCATAAGGGGTTAGTGCTGACAGGTACACATGTAAAACTGATCAATATGACTGTCACCTACACTGTGATCATCACATCTACCTACAAATTTGGTATTCCTCTCCCCCTGTGCCTAAGGGGGGATGGCCATCCAATACATCATCTCAACTGTCCTGGTCATCCACCAAGGCATGCCCACTCATACATGGAGTCAGGGAGTGGATCATATGTTAGGGCTGCCAACTAGGAAGCTGGTATCCATAGGTATCCATAGGTCTATCGCATCTACATTCATGTGTCCAGGTGTAGACACCCATCAATACCAGATCTGCCATACTATCCTGTACACACCCATTTCCATGCCACTACACGTTTGGCCTTGACCTGCATGCATGCCTATTACATTCCACATAAGTGTTACATACATGGAGTGCAAAATACGGAGCACCATGCTGGGGGACAATTGCCAGCCTAGTCCTCCATACTCATTACAATACAGGCATGCACCAAATGGGGTTAAAAATGGTGCATCCCTGTGTTGTGAGAATGACGTAGTGCCCCACTGCCAATATTCTCACAGAGTTGCACTTCTTAGTCATATAAGGCCCTACATGTGGCTTGTCATCACCTTGTTTACATGATGCTGCCCATTGAGCAGCACAAGCCTCACAAGATATGACCCTCTGGTGGTACATGGGGACCCTTTCAATGGGACACAATGTCACCACCCAGCCTACTTTGATATCTGATCATTTGACAGCTTATGACATCACTGTATGCAACACACATGTCTTACTCACACCAAACCCTGGATTACTTCAAATGGCACACATTATCACACTTACTGGATACATCTGGGTCCCTAAATCTTGCCACTTTGTCGATTGTGTAGGGGGAAGGTCCACCTTTAAGACGTGACACTACCTTGGTGTTTTGCAAGACAATTGACTCAGGTATTCAAGCTTGTCCGGCAAGGCACCCAGAGTAATCTATGACTGATGTGGCAAAGTTGTCTGATGGTATCAAATGCCCCCTTTACATTGCCCTCTAAGGCGGGTAAGCCCCCTTTGCTAACATAATGGCAGGGATCACATGTGTGAAATGATGACAAAGTAGCGTTATACATGTATTGCCCTACTTTGTTGACACAATCCAGGTAAATATGGGAGGCTGGCCGTGTCTTGGCGTATCATACATGACACTATGCCTGGGCACAGGTGTCGCCATGGCCCCTGAAATCTGTGACTTAGTGATGGTTGTGAATGACTCACCAGACATCTGACCTGCATTGGTATAATGGTAGGATATGTGAACTCCATGTCTAGACTGGCACAGTTACACCTAATTCTGGTTGCATGCAACCTGTCCTGAAGCATTGCCTGCAGCACTCCAACACATCTGCTACTGTTATTCAAGTGCGGTGAACAGTAAATAGTATGCCAATGGGAGACTTACCAACAGGGCCACCAATCTCCACACCAAGACGATCGAGCAGATCCTGTTCCCTGTCCACCAGGTCTGCCCAGCAATGCTTGAGCTATTGCTCATTCCTGGTGCTCCGAAAGACCATATTCAGGTGGTGGAGGACCTTGCCCCACTGCAGCCGCCTCAACTCGGTCAAGTAACCCTGTATGACCTGGCCCCCATCTCCAACATCAATGGCAGTTAGTGGGGTACCAACCACCCAAAGCCACCCAACTTTTCCTCTCCCATCCTGGTCAACCTCCCCCTATCAGACATCTCATAACAGAAAAGGTTGACCACAACTACTTTGAATTTTTTTTTTAATGAATATAAAGGAAACTTAAGGCCAGTAACTAATCCCAACTATCCCAACTTAACAACTATCCCGGACAGACACCCCACAGTACAAATACAATTATACACAAAAAACACACAAATTTACAAACACTGGGACAAAATACAGACAATAATTAACAAAACATGACAGGATGGACACCACAAGGTACAATACGCAAGGAAATCACAACCACCAACTCCAGAACACAACCACACAGTCAAAAGAGACACAGACTGTAAAGAGAAAGTGAAAGTACACCCACTGTACCATGCTTGTAAACTGGATTTTCTATTACATCCCTTCCTGTCCCCATACGTCACGTCTTCTGTTATGCGTGTATTTATATGATGCATGTTATATTTGCGTGGGTATTTTAGACGCATGACATACGTGCGTCGGTTTTATTGATGCATTACCTTTATGCATTGAATTCACTGAAAATCAGCATTGACAAGAGTGTGAAGGTGGAATTCACGCTTAGGGCCTATGTTATATATACTTTGTATTTGCAGATGTTTTAGCCGCATATGCTTAAATTTTTTTGATTCAATTCCTAATTGCGTGTTTTTGTTCCATTGTCTTTAGATTCTCCCTGTATCAACATTCAAATGAAATGGGCTGTGCTGCAGTGTGGCATATTGTGTATAGCCCCATGTGGTAGTTAATGCAACAATGTGATGAGGGTGTGATTGGTCTGTTACACCAATGTGTGTATCCACATATGTATGGCAGTCAGTACAATGCAATAGTTCTGGTTTGTGATTGTAAATTGTGTTTTTGTATGTGATGTGTGAAGTTGTCATGCAGAGCATAGTATTTAAGACGAGATACAGAGCTCAGGCATTGTTGATGATGGCTGAACCAATGCTACTTAGGAAATGTTACCCAACAACTGTCTCTGTATGTAGAATTGGAGTTTATGGTGACTTGTGGGTGGCCTACACATATGTCTGACAGGTGTACATCTTTGGTACATACTGTGTATGATACACTCTCCCTACATTCCACTCAGATTATGTTTGGACCACAAATGTTTGTTTATACTCATTACACTTTGCAATGGTTGTTTGTTTTGTGTGGTGGACCTGCAGCCCTAGCTGCATATGTTCTCATCCATACTGATGTTCATTCCACTGACGTGTCCGTACAAAGTGTGAGATCATGTGTACCCTGTGTCAGGATTAGGCCCCATGGCAGTGGCAGAACTGATTACAATGGATGTACTGCGCGGGCCCAACTTCTTCCATTGCTTGTCATACCGGGGCTAAACGTGATCACCATTTTTACCAATGATGCCCCCCCTTGTCACACATGTTCCATGCAGCCATTGCAACTCTCACATTGAGTTGTGACAGTGTTTTGTTCCAACATTACTGTCTTTCTAATTTTGGACATCCACTACCTCATGTGTGGGCCTCTTGCTTACTTCCTATTTGGACATGTTGTAGTTGTGTGTGATGAGCTATTGATGAACAAGTTGGCAACGTGGATGTAATATATATGTTGTGGTCCATAGATTGTGTCCTTCAGTTGTCACATGCCAGTGATGAGGCTATTAGTGATGTGTCTGATGGTGGCAGTACAATCTTACGCATCACATGTGATGTTGCAACAGTACTTTTCAGATTCATATTTGTAACATGCTCCCTGAGGTTAGACTCACAATCCTATGGTATATGTTGTGGAGATTGAAGAGACCAAAGCAGGATTGCTTGAATAAGTGAGGTGTTTGATTAAAAAATGTACAAGGTGAATTAAGTTATGTTTAAGTGAAGAAGTTATCAACTATGTGCTGTCTGCGGCGTATCCTAGCAGCTGTGTTGTGCTGTTCCCCCTCCATTTCTTCACCACCATCCTCCTCCTCCTACTCAGACAGGCCATCAACCAGCTCATACAAGGGGACGTTCATCTGCACACATATGTTGTGCAGGATAGCAAGTCATTATGATCTTGCAGACAATGTGTGGGGTATATAGGAGCCTGCCTCCTGTGAGGTCCAGGCACCTGAATCTTGCCTTCAGGATGCCAAATGTCCTCTCCACGATATTCTGTGTCTTCCGATGTCCCTCATTATATGCACGTTCTGCTGCTGTGCTTGGGTTGGCAAATGGAGTCATAACCCTGATCCGCTGCAAAAGATAAGAGGAGTAAGTTGTTGTTAAGGTTTACAACAGGTTTGTCATGTAGCATGGCAGTTGATATTTTGAGTTGGTTGTGGCTCATATGTGTTTGTGGTATGGTGTGAGTTCCTGGCCTTGTTCAAAGGTTTCTAAGCACTGTGTTCTTGAACATGACAATCTTGAGTTTGGCTCAAGGACCTGGGGCATATGATTTGGAATCCTAGCTGATGGTGAGTATGTATGTACCATGCATTGTGTAGTGCAACTTTGTATCAGTGTCCTATCACTAGAGGGTACATGACTCATCCTCACAATACAATTGGGTCAGATGTGGTGGCAACATGGTAGCACTACAGAGCCTAGACATCCCATCCATTTTGACATGTGTCATTGAAGATGATATGCAACATTTAGGCCCACTGAAATGAGTAAGTGACAATGCACAGCACGTCTCCAACATTGGCAGCATTGTCCTGCAACATTTTGACTATGTAAGAATGCCCCATCTGTGCCATGTTACTAGGTAACCATTTGTTGTCCCCTGCACCAGTGGCTAATATGCAGCTGTAAACCTATACTACCAACCTTGAACCTTGTTCGAATAAGTGAGGTGTTTGTTTAAAAAATGTACAAGGTGAGTTAAGTGATGCTTAAGTGAAGAAGTTATCAACTATGTGCTGTCTGCGGCATATCCTAGCAGCTGCGTTGTGCTGTTCCCCCTCCATTTCTTCACCACCATCCTCCTCCTCCTACTCAGGCAGGTCATCAACCAGCTCATACAAGGGGACGTTCATCTGCACACATATGTTGTGCAGGATAGCACATGTCATTATGATCTTGCAGACAATGTGTGGGGTATATAGGAGGCTGCCTCCTGTAAGGTCCAGGCACCTGAATCTTGCCTTCAGGATACCAAATGTCCTCTCCACGATATTCTGTGTCTTCCGATGTTCCTCATTATATGCACGTTCTGCTGTTGTGCTTGGGTTGGCAAATGGGGTCATAATTCATGGCTGTATGCCATAACCCTGATCCGCTGCAAAAGATATAAGGAGTAAGTTGTTGTTAAGGCTTCCAACAGGTTTGTCATATAGCATGGCAGTTTATATTTTGAGTTGGTTGTGGCTCATATGTGTTTGTGGTATGGTGTGAGTTCCTGGCCTTGTGCAAAGTTTTTGCAGCAATATGTTGTTGGACATGACAATCTTGAGTTTGGCTCAAGGACCTGGGACATATGATTTGGAATCCTAACTGATGGTCAGTATGGATGTACCATGCATTGTGAAGTGCACCTTTGTATCAGTGTGCTATCACTAGAGGGGACATGACACATCCTCACAACACAATGGGGTCAGATGTGGTGGCATCAAGGTAGCACTACAGAGCCTAGACATCCCATCCATTTTGACATGTGTCATTAAAGATGAAGTGCAACACTTTGGCCCACTGAAATGAGTAAGTGACAATGCACAGCACGTCTCCAACATTGGCAGCACTGCCCTGCAACATTTTTACTACGTAAGAATGCCCCATCTGTGACATGTTACAAGGTAACCATTTGTTGTCCCCTGCACCAGTGGCTAATATGCAGCTGTTCACCTATTCTACCAACCTTGCACCAGGGTGCTTGGCTAGCTACCCTGTGGAGGTGGATGTTTCTGTGCAGTAAAGGACACTGCCCTATACATATGTTGTTTTGATGGACAATGGGCTCTTTCTGTGTACAGCAGTATGCAGCATGCATTGGTGGCACATTCATATAAGTTCAAAGCACAGTCTACTTCCTTATTGCAACCTGCAAACTGCACCACTTAGGTGGTGCTTGATGCTGGCACTGCGCCTCAGGTTTTAGGTGACACTGACATCTGAGTCAGCATCATCATGCTATTCATTTTGTGGTGACCGACCTGCACCAAAACACATTGCACGCCCCTTCCACGGTACATACTGCATGGGAAGGTGGCCGATTTACAGTGTGGCTTCAAATCACAAAAGAGTAGTCATCTGTCAAGTTGTACATACAATGCAGGCCAAGACAATGGTACTGGGGGATTTTACATAGGTCCCTTGATGATCCTGAGTGGCAGCTAATGTTTGTGGCAGCCATCAGGTGTCCAAGGGTGTGTATCCCATTGCTTCAGGATAATCAACATTACTACTGTGTCTCTCCTATCTTCCAACACATGATTCAGCATTTATGCTGTCAACACGTGCACAGTGCAGGCTCTGGGATGGAGCTCAGCTACTTAGCAAATGTGTCCTTTTGCACAGTGCATGTGAGGTCAGTGATGTCCTGAATTCTCCTACAGGGTCCCACTATGGCATCCATGATCTGCATTGTCTAACAGTGACTCTGCCCCATGGTGGGCCATTTATTGTTTATGGTACTGACATGATGGTGTTGAGGGTCAGTAAGTGGTGTATGTGAGGTGGCACTACAGTAGGTGTGGTGCCACTTCTCACAAATCTGGCACAAGGTATGTGATGGGCATTGATGTTGCATTCCTATATGTGTGACCCAATGCGTCAGGCAGATGTCTATGCACACTACAGGTAAGTCAGGTATGTGTTGATGAGATGTAGTCGGTATTGGCACCAGTTGTCTGGCATTTGATGTTTGTTCTGACAGTGACTTGCACGGAATGATTTGAGGGATCTGTGCCTATATGAGACTTACATAACATGAGCATGGTGTATGCCATGGGTATGGCTGTGCTATTCTTTGCTTGTTTGGTATACTGTGTTGGAAGTGTATGTAGTAGGTAACCTCAGGGCACTGGTAGTGGTCTGTGTAGTTCTTCTGTTAGCAAAGGGTACATATCTGCACCTGTCCTTCATTTGGTGTGTCTGTCAAGTTGTGGGTGTGTTATTTACATGTGGGTATATGTGTTTGTGGTGTTCACTGATTCTGCTACATTGCAGCATGGTGCATATGTGTTGTTACCTGCACATCTGTGTTACCCTGGTCATGTGTTTATGTAGAGGTGTATGTCTTGTGTGCCCCACAGGGTTGGTGTGTTGTGTGTATATTGCTAGGTTTGGTGGCTTACCCACAAGTAGGCTATTTACATATTGTTCATCCTGAAAGTATTCATTGAACCTACTGTGCCGGAATATGAAGGTGTCATGGACACTCCCAGGATACTTGGCCTAAATGTTTACGAATAGTCCCCGGTGTTCCACTTTGGCTTGCACATTAATGAAATGTGTGTGCTTACGATTCTGGTATAAGTGCTCTATTGCTGCAGGTGGAATGAGCCGGACATGGGTGCAGTCAATTGCACCGAGCACATGCAGGAAGCCATGGATTTGGTAGAATCCCTGTTTTATCTCCTGCTGCTTTTGCTGGGTGTTGGGGAAGCTGATGTGGTGGGGTGTCAGGGAGATTATAGAGTCTAACACCTTTGGCAGGAACACAGAGAATGTCAGATCTGAGACACCAGCCACAGGGGCACCCGTTGTTTGGAATGAGCCACTTGCAAGCATGTGCAGGACAGCTTACAGCTTTGTCACAGGTGGTATGTTGTGTGGGGTCTGCAGGCTGGCTGTGATTTGTGGCTCAATGTGGTGCAGCAGGTTTAGTATGGCTTGCCGGTTCAGTCTGTAGGTCCTTATGAGGCCCTGGTCCCTGAGGCCAAGGAGGGTTGTCCTGGTCCTGAAGACCCTCTTCAGCCTTCTGCGTTGCCTTTGTGGGCTGTGTTGTGGTGGTGGTGATTGCTGTAGTTGTTGCTGTCCTCTGCGTCGTCAAGCAAGCTGGATCAGAGGAACCTCCACCTTCTCCTGTTATTTGGTAATGTTGCTTCTGTGTGTATGATGAGTTTGCCTCCTTTTAATGCCTGGTCTGACCCAGGCCTTAAAATTTGATGCAAATCAGAGTTAACGTCATTTTTTGGGTCTGTGTCTCACCCATGCATCATTTTTGCCCGAGTGGGTAAATATGGCACTAGGAGCTTTGAGTCATTTTTTGGATGGGAACGCCTACCTTGCATCTCATTGATGCAAGGAGGCTTCACGCATCCCAAAAAATATGTTATTCCCAATATATTGACGGTAGACAGGTCTAGCGTCAAAATATAAATAAGGCGTTAAGTTTGCACTGAATTAGCGTAAAAAAAACGACACTAATTCAGCGCAAACAGAGTATATATATATATGCCCCTAGGTTCTCTAGGTTAGGGATTTTATATTCTATGGTTATTGCAAGATGGTGAGAGTCTTTGTGTTCACGACTCTCATCTTTACCATGCTGCTTCTTGCATTGTTCATTATCCTAATCATTGAAGCTCATGCATTTTACAGTAGTTTGCATTCTTTTTAATAAACCTGTTAAAAACTTTCCTGCATCTCCTGTATTGCCTGTGTGTGACTGTGACTTATAACTAATGTGAGAAACGAGCAATCTCCATTCCACCACGACTCCCCTGAGATGTCGCATTCTTGAGTCCATGCATAAACACTTCGAGAAATCAACTTTGACTGTTTGTGTTTTTGGTGAGGTGTTGGTTGTGAGCCAGGAGGGTTGGCCCGACAGTTGCGACTCGTTGTAAGATTGGCCTAGTCACCTACAAACAAAAGTGCTGTCTTCCCTAAACCAGCAGTCTCGCCCACGAGCGAAAGTCCAACTATGACAATATTTTTCAAGAAACCCCATTTTCTAAGAAGCTCACCAAGGGATAGGATCTAAGGAAATTAAAAACAGTTTCCCCCAAAAGAAATATTTACATTTGCTGACTGTCAGCTCAAACCCCACCAACTCATGTTCAATCTTCGACTACTTTAACTCGGATACTTTGTGCTTACAAGATGCAAAAGCTATTGTGAGATCAGCAATGTGAATTTGACTTGTACCAACTGTTACTAGAGACATCAGGGATTAAGCAGAATATTATTTAGATGGTGTAGCTTGAGGTTTACATTTTACTTTCTTTATACTAAGGGGCAGATTTAAGAAAAATGGCGCTGCACCTAGTGCATCACCACTTTCCTTGCGCCCCTTAGAGCCCTCCTACTGCCACCATGTGTGCGTCGTATTTAATATATGGTGCACCATGGTGCAGGGTAGGGGGCAATGTCATCATTTCTTTTACGCTTTTGATGTACTCTACAGGAGTAGCACCAAAGTTTTGGCGCTACTCCTGCAGAGTACGTAGGGCCCATTATAAATAATGGAAGCCCCATTTTAACGCCTGCTCTGGGCAGGGAAAATGCCACTTTAGTGCTGCCTTAGTGTAAAAAAAACGATATAGAGGCGCTAAGGTGGTGCTAGGGGCTCTTAAATCTGCCCCTACATTTGTACACAGAATCACACTTACTGTCCTCACCCTTTTTAACTAGTTTTCCATTGCTTCCAAATTCTTGTCATAGTTTTTGATACATTTTGAGTAAAATTCAGACATCCTAAGAAAAGTTTCCAGTTTTTCTTATCCTACTTTAAGCCAGTGATCTGGATATAGCTGGTATTGGTAAAGATTTGTAGTGCACAACATTTTCACCAATAAAATATTGCAAGGATTCCATGCTTGGTCTCATGAATTTACATTTCTCCTTCTGTAATGTCAAGCCACAGTTGAACATTTTTTTCAGAACCTTTCATCGGATGATGAGATGGACTTTCAGCATTGCTCTGTAAATTATTATGTCATCTTGAAAGGCTTCACCTTTCACTCCATTAAACAACTTATTCCTTAACTTTTTAAATGATGTCACAGAAGTCAAGCCAAAGAACATTCTGCAAAATGAAATGCCCCTTCTCAGGTGATAATAGTAATGTATCGCTTGCAATACAAGGGCAACTCGATCTGATGGCAAGCTGAACTGAAATCCAGTAGTGTGAATATTTTGGCATTGCTCAATGTCATTATCATTTTGTTGAATAATGGTAGCTGTTGAAAGTCAACTTCAACATAGCGATTTAATGGGCCCAAAATTAGGCACTGCCTGATGTAATAATTTTCCTATCTGCCAATCACTACTAGCAGCAACCACTGAAATGCACTGTATGCCTTGATAAGGCTTGCTTGGCATTTTGCTTCCAAACCATCTTTACGTTCCCCCCCGATGACTGAGAAATATTTCATGCTTTTTGCTTCACTTGTTAAGATCCTTCCTTAAGGGTGATCTGCTCTTTAAATCGTTTTAAACACCTACTTCTTACTTAAAAACATATTTTACCCCACCAATAAAATGGTCAACTTACCTTCATGGGTGCTAAGCACATGCAGTGCTTTGCAATGGATTCATCCACTAGTTTAGCGATTCACTCCATCCAAAAATATGCACACCTTAATTCACTACATCAACTTTACTACAGATCTTCCTTCAAATTCAAGTTTTGCTTTATAAACACTCTCTAACTTAATTTGGTGTGCCTCATAGACACAGGAAACATTTGGCTACTTCTCAATTCTTCTTTTCCAATAAACTCATAATGAGTTTTTTTTAATATTACGGTTATCATAGGTTCAGCGTCCATACACACACTGACTGCATTTCATTGATGTGTAGACTACACTTCGGGTGACTTTCATCATCCTTTTTCCTTAGAATTGTCAATCTTAAGTCATTCAAATATTCTCTTTTCTCTTCAGTACATCTTTCTAACGTGTCACAGTGAAACCCTCTTAGATTGTGATGGTTTACAAACGTTTGAAAAATGTCCCTTCATTCCACTCTACCAGCAATCCTTGCTAATGTCAGGTCACTTTTTTTGAAGAAGCAAGATGACTCAGTGAACCATAAAGGTCAAATGACAATTTTGACCTTATGCCATTCATTTATTTAATACATTTGGGTCATTTGCTCCTGTTAATTTCACCATTTTTGCAAATGAGATTTGCTTCGGGTGGTTGCCCGATCATTTTTTCAAAATTAAATACCTATGACAGATCTTTCTACAGCTTTGATGATGGCACCACTTTTTTCCAACCAGACTCACACGAGCAAAACAGTTTTTGTTGAGACTTAACACATTTGGTTATAATTTTGTCTGTATCTTTGAAAGCACAAGTGCATAGGGCTGCGATGTACAGTATACCTCACCTTCGTCCTGATATCTGTAATAAAAATGGTGCCTTTCCATAACAAGGCTATGCCTAGAGTTAAAATGTATTTCTTTATTTTTTTCTTTGCTTAGCTTTTATGTACACATGCCACTCCTTGCCACATTCTTTTCTCACGCTATATATATATATACGCAAAACAGAAAAGAGAACTCTGGGTAGTTCCCAAGTATAGATGGAGGGCAGCACCAGTAAGGAGGACCCTGCGACACCAGCGACACTCTAGATTTGTTCACCTCAAATGTCTGCTAGAAAACAGACCACTGAGGTGAGCAAATCTAGAGTGTCACTGGTGTCGCAGGGTTCTTCTTACTGGAGTGCTCTCCACCTAAACTTGGGAACTAACCAGAGTTTTCTCTTCTGTTTTGCATAATTTATGCATCGATCTAACCCTGATAGGGTGGTGTTTTGACTTATACTGGGTGCTCCCGGGTGTCTGGGCAAAGCTGTAATACTGTGTCTAGAATGGTGAAAGGCTTTTGTCATTTTAAAGCTCAGCAAGGATGGCTCTGGGTCAATCCTTTCCTTAAAGAGTTTTCTGTACAAAAGGCCAAAGACTTTGGGCCTCATTACGAGTCTGGTGGTTCTAAGTCCGCCATGTTGTTGGAGGTGGTCTCACTGCCAACAGGCTGGAGAAGACCATTCCTATTCGGGCCATGGCAGTTTTCCACACAGAACCCAACCAAAGCACCGCCGGCACCTCCAGTGACCACGGTAGCCACCTGCTGGCCGGTGAAGACCATGTTTCGCCAGACAAATTACAAGGTTGCACACCACCAAGGTTTTGCCCCAGTTGCACCACCACGGAAAACCAGGAGGAAACCAAATGTATAAAAGGAGACACTCACCATCAGGAAGCCAGACTCATCCGGAGCCACCATGGAAGCAGAACTACACGTCTTCCTGCTGCTCCTGCTCGCCCAGAGACACCGGAATCAATGCTGAAGACTGTTTTGCTTTCACTAATGACCGAGCTGAAAGCAATCTCTGGAATGCACTTCTTAGTTTAAAGAAGACATTTATTATTACTTCACCATGAGGTTCCTGAGAGAGGAGATTAGTAGGTTGGAGGCACACGTTTTAAAATAGTCACAACAATGAAAGGAAAATATATCAAAGTGATTCTCAATTGCAATGTACACAGCAAATACATGTGATTATATTATAGCATAATTTCAGTACAAAGTATAAAAGTCAAAATTCATCATCATAGGGCCTATCACTGCTCGTCATCTTTCTCATGCCTGCAAGTTGATGACTCCTGTTCAACTGCGAGAAAGAGATTTTCCACCTGTACAGCACAGCTCCCTCGCTGCTGCCCAGGGACACCTTTTATCCCTTCCCCCTAATAGTCAAAACATGCTGGCTACTGAAAGTCAGAGTTGGAAGAAACAAGCGTCGAAGGTTGGCCAAGCCTTCAAGGCCTGTTCTTCCCAAGGCTGACTAGAGAAAACCACAAAATATGCGCTTCCTTATCATGATTAGTGTTCGGTGAGAGAATCTACGAAAAACACAGCTTGGTTGACCATGTGGAAAAGCACAGCTCATCTGCAATGTCTTAACTGCAATGTCTAACTCCACGATAAAGCCAATAGGCAGCTAAACTGAATACAAAATGTCTAATGCCACGTTAAAGCCAATAGGCAGCTAAACTGAATACAGAATGTAATGTCTAATGCCACGTTAAAGCCAATAGGTAGCTAAACCGAATACAAAATGTAATGTGCTACTGGTGAACATTGAACAACTAAAATGCACAGTGGTAAAACACAAAGTCAGTGGTCAAATATACTTATTTTCACTACAAAGACGAAGACAGCAACTGTGAGTGCACACATTTACTTGTCACTGTTGTAACTTGTCAAAGTACATATGCACACACAACATACCAATCGGGAATGGGTGGCAAGGGCAGCACACACATGTAACCTGACAAGCACACTCACAGACAGCCAAATACACACCTGCACATACACAGTACACACACTACGGCCATCACATGTGCCAAAAACACACACCTACTCCCAGCACAGCACCAGCAAAGTCACACACAACACACACCACCAAATGACACTACCACACCACAACCACACAACCATCAAAGTATTGGCAAGCACCCACAATACACACTTCCCATTGAGAAATCACATAAACAACACAATGTACCACCATCAGGGAATGAACACACAACCATACAATGCAGCAGTCGACATACCAAGCAAACACACATCACAATGAATCTGACATACCATTCACCACAGACACACATGCACCGAGTCAAATCACACAAAGGCACACAGGACTGCCACAAAAACACGTCAATACTAACACCACTCAATACATGACAACAACATGTCCCCAACATACACATGCCCATCACACAACCCACACCCATCACTGGAGAACAAATGCACTGTACAACCTCACATGCTGCCCAGACAAAACAGGTAGCACAACCTCCCCTTACACACAAATACTCGCACACAATGTCAGCTAATTTTCTAAAGTGCCCCAAGAAAAGAAATCCAGGACAAATATGTAAGGTCGAAACCAAAAACTGGTTGGTCCAAATATGTAATATCAATCTGATAAATATTAAAAAGTCCAAGGCTGTAGGTCAGTCCAAAAAACACATGCACAATATGCAATTTATGCACATCATGGTGCCCATAACTTGACTCCTGATTGCCATGTAACTTTCACAGGTAGGGGCATCAAGGGGGAAGGCAGAAAACTCAGGGAAAAGGGGGGTGGTTGGGATGGCTTGGGCTTTGGCTTGGGAGGGGGTCCTTTAGGATTGGGCTTGGGGAGTTTTAGGTCTAGGTTTAGGGGAGGGTTTGGCTTTCTTGGGGGGATAAGACTTTTTGGCAGGGGGGGCATTGGTACTTGCAAGGGGGTGGGGAGGCCTTGCAGGTGGAAGGGATGGCCCTGGGGAGGGAAACAGAGTGTTTAGGGGTCTCACGGGGAAAGAGGAGAAGGGATAAGGTCTGTTGGGTGCGTGAGTGAGGGCGTTTATGAGTACAGGCCTGAGGAGGGTGGAGGTGCTGGGGGATGCTGTGGTGGGTGGGTGACTGTCTGTTAGGGTGGTGACTGTAGGTATGGTGGATGTGCTGCATGTAGGAATGTCAGTGGTTGTGATGTCTGCAGGTCTGGTGATTGGGGTGCATGCCTGCGGTTCTGCTGTGGTGCTGTCTATGGGTAAGATAGGTGTAATGGCTGGATCTGTAAATGGTGGTGTGGTGTCTGTAGGTGCATCAGGTATTGTGTATGTGATGCTGGGGATGGTGGGAGTGTCAGGGCAGGTAATGACTGTTGATGTGTGTGCAGGTGTATGTTGCTTGTGTGCATGCTGGTGGTGTGTCTTGTTGTGCTTGTGTTTGACTGAGCTACCTATGAATGTTGATGTGGATGCATGCTTGTCTGTCTGTGTGCTTTAGCTGGGTCGGGGTAGAGGGGTTTGGGATTGGGAAGAGGAAGGTGGAGGGGGTACGGAAAACAAAGGGTGACTGGTTGCCATCAGTGTGGAGGCCTGAGCCTGAAAGGATCTCTGTAGGCCAGCCAGTGCACCTTGCATGCCTTCCAGGAACACATTACTCTGTTGGACTTGAGTTGGCAGTCCCTGGATGGCAGTCACAATGGTCAACTGACCCACAGAGATCAACTTCAGGAGATCAATAGCCTCCTCACTGAGGGCAGCAGAGCTGGCAGGGGCAGAGGTACCTGTGGCAAAGGAAACCCCCATCCTCTTGGGTGAGCAGGCACGGCCAAATGGGAGGGGAGCTACAGGGAGGGTGTGGTAGTAAAAGGGTGGTGGACAGAGATGGTGCTGGGGTGGTCCCAGATGAGTCCGCCACCTCCAGGGAGTGTCCACTGGAAGAGAATTTTGGTGATGAAGAACTGGATCCTGTCTCCCCATGGCACGCCCCTCGCACTCCGGGCCACTGGGTCCCTCGGTGTCGGTAGTCTCAGCAGTCTGGGTCTCGTGGCCGGCAGCTTCCACACTCAGCTGTGCCCTGTCTCCTTCACCTGCCGATGCTGATGCACAGAAAGAGAGAGAGGGTCATCACATTCTTCATACATTACAACATGCACAACTGTTACAAAACATCTCTTGCTAATAAGGCCCCAGCCAGAAACTATTCAGAGTCTACATCATGTCACAACAAGATACTTTCAACTTTCCCATATGACAACAGTGCCACCCACAATATAAGCCAACCATCTGACCACTACTTCACCATCCCATCAAATCAGCTGTAACTCAAAAGCATCATGCACAAGATGGATTGGCTACATATACAGATCTAAGCCCCACACAGATTATCACTGTCCATCATCTGATCAGTCTAAGGAAATGAGGTTGACTGATAACACAACATCATGCCTACTCATTCTCAACACCTGCCCAGTCCTTTACTAAAACTCATGTTCCATGAAAGTAAACTCATCTCACTTCACAAACTGCAAAGTTTGTTACTTTCCAATCACATGCCTATCTGATCATTCTGTATACAACTTACACAATGGCAGCACACCTCAGATGACTACACTACATGTGGCATTCCTATACACTGTGCATCACAAAATGACATAGCATTTAATTGAAGCAACTCTCTAAATACTAAGAAAAGGATCATTAGGAGTTCCTGCTGCCACTAATCGTATACATTGTCATAAAGACAACCGTCCTTTGTACTGCAATTGGGGCCTACCTAGCACACAAAATACAACCACAGACAACATAGTTACACAAACAAAACAATAGACACCAAACAATTTCCATGAAGGGCTCATATCATTCCACCATACATGCTGACTAGAAACCTCTACATGGCAACATATGAACACTACATCACTAACAACTGTCCAGACATGTGATTAACCCTGCCTAATTTCAAAGCTAACACTTACACATATAATTACTGTTGTACCCATTAATGACACATACACCTAGTGTCAGCCTATTGAATGACAACATATCCCACAGCACCAACAGGTGCCTGTGAAATAGAACACCTGCAACACAACTCAGGCAAAAATGATCAGAGCCATAATCAAAACTGTCCAGACAGCCTCAGATTTGCAAAAGTATATCTTGGAAAAAAGTGTCTACAACATCAAATCATGCAAGAAGTATCAATTGAGACATGATGTATGCAGCAAATACCATATGTTGCACTCATATAAGTATGGGGTTGGCCTATGTAGCAATGTCAATACACATGGGCTAAGGGTACAGCAGCCTAGCCACTAACCTTCTCTACACCAAAATAATTAGAATAGAAGGTATTTGTACACATGTCAGTTTCATACCATGAAATTTCAATGTCTTATTGTCATCATAAGTTCCCCATTGTAGGATGTGCACCCTTATCAAACTTCATATTTCCAAATGTTTGACTTTGGCATGATAATGGGGAATACTCCCCAAACCTCTACCAAATGCCCGATTTGGCTCACTTGAAGTGTCCAACTATTTCAGGACACAGAATTACTTGCCCCTGACACTCATCTGTCTGACCCAATGTTGCACATAGAGCTGAGTCAGTGGATAGGAGTAGTGAAACACCAAAGAGCTATGCAACTCACCATTTGGGAGAATGGACTTGGGAACACTAGTTTGGAATCATGACAGACCGGTTTACAGATATGTATGGCTGAGTAGAGTCACACATATGTCTCAGTCACATGTGCATCTCCACATGCAGTTATACTATTTGGTAGACAAAGTTGATTGACATGTTCCCTTGTACAATACAATGGCCAGATCTGTGTTTGTATGCTGGTAACTGTAGTACCATGTCTTCCTAGTAGTCACTATACCTGTTGCACTTACCACATCGTCACAACTGCAATACTCAGACATCCTATACTAACCAATTTGAGCCAAGTACGTGTGTTCTGTCAGTACTTACCCCCTTGTGGCTGATGTTCTGCCCTCAAATGCGCATCAACCTTGGGGTAGGCCACTGCCAAAATGCAGATCATTAGAGGGTCAAGGTCAGATGGGCACCCCTCCCTCGTTAGGAGGACATCCCCAGCTGGGCCTCTGCAGTCTTCTGGGCCCAGCGTCTCAGGTCTTCTAACCACTTCCTACAGTGTGTACTCCACCAGCTGTGGACCCCCTGGGTCTGCACTTGCTTGGTGATGGCAAGCCAAATTCCCTTCTTCTGATGGACGTTGACCTGCATGGATGACACAGATAAAAGAAAAAGTAATGTACACATGCACCATACCAATAGTAGTGGACAGTTCACTTCAGTGACAGGAAGTAAGCAAACATTCCCATCCTCTCAAGTCACCCTCATTTACCAATTATCATCTGCATGCATCAACACCGTCACTACATACAAATTCAGTAACACCATCATTCACCACACCTATCACACATAGGTATTGCATTGGACTCACCTGCTCCTCTGGTGCACCATATAGCTGTTCACACAGGGGTAGGACCTCCTCCACAAACTTCTCCAGCTCCTCGGGGTGAATGCTGGGGCCCTATCACATGCAGGACGTGGCATGATAGCTCCCAGAGGCAGTAACCAGCAGCTCAGGTAGTGGAGGTCTTGCTGGCAGCAGTGTCAGGAATCAAGTGAGCAATATTGCAGAAGATGATGGTCACATCCGCCACATACAGAACTGTCATCGCCGGCAGACATCGCCATTGGCCCAAGTCCGCCAAAGGCAGCAATGTCTTCCAATGGTAACTTCCACCGCAGTTGTGACCGCCGACCGACATGAAGACTTCCGCCAGCGGACATAGGTCACTTCCATGTGCCCAGTACAGTAGGTCAGGTTGCTGCATTCTTAAGCAAATTGCATGTCTGGATGAGGATTTTGCAGCTGCGTCATTCACTATACCTCATATCGTGCAGTGCAACTGTAAGTATTGTCTTTATGTTTAGTTATCAATATGTGCAGCTGTGCAGTAAATACTGGGTTACTGGAGGACATGTGGTGTTCGGAATGTACACCAACTCGGATGTTCACATGGTTTCTAGAAACCCTAGATGATGTGCAACAGTCAATGTAAGACATGTCCTATCGGAAGGAGTGACAACCATGTACAGTCAGTGATTATTCTGTATATGTAGCTCAAAAGTCAAGTACAGTACTGTGCCCTAGTGAGGGTGTCATCGGGTTAATATCTATGCACTGTAATGTAGATATCAGAGTTAGTAACCAACCTCGACATCAGATATGTGTTAGTTGTGTTTGTGACATTACAAGATGTCTGCATGCTGCATGTCACATACAATATTTAAATTTCTTCACATAGTTTTCCTGCCATGAGGAGAGGACAACCACCACCAGTGTACTGTCCACTAGACCTGCACACCATGGAGGAAGGACACTGTATCCAGACCTATCGACTGAATCATCATACTATCATGGATCACTGTGATCAATTGGAGCCAGATCTGATGCCTGCCATTTGCAATTTCTATAACATACCTGACATTGTTCAAGTGTTGTCAGTGCTTCACTTCCTGGCCACTGGATCCTTTCAAAATACAGTGGCCTTAACTTCAGGAATGTATCATCCCATATTCAGTCTGGTGTTGAGGGTTGTACTGTGTGCATTGTTGAAACACTTGGACAGCTACATCAGGTTTCCCCAACGTGCAGATTTGGCCTATGTGAAGGCAGAGTTTGCTGCTATGGGACACAATCCACATGTTGTTGGAGCCATAGATGTCACCCACGTGGCCATGGTTGCCTCCACTGCCAATGAACAGGTGTACAGGAACAAGAAGAACTACCAGTCAATCAACATTTAGGTCGTGTGTTTGACAGAAAAGTACATTTCACAAGTCAGTACCAGGTACCTTGATTCAGTCCATGATTCCTTCATCATGGGGAACAGCAATGTCCCACTGCTGATGACACAACTTCACATAGAGAGGGCCTGGCTGGTTGGTAAGTTACAACTGATATGTGTATTTGCAATGTATGTCTCCTGCCATCACAATGTAGCATGCCCCACATATATGTGTGTGTTGTTCTACCAGTTTGTTCACAGGTGACTCTGGCTATCCAAACCATCTTTGGTTGTTGACACCAGTCAGGTATCCAATCACGCCAGGGAAGTCCGCTACAATGAGGCCCACAAGAGGACAAGGCTGTAGCTGAGAGGACCTTTGGGCCCCAGAAGGCAAGATTTAGGTGATTGGACAAATCAGGAGGAGCCCTCCTCTACTCACCCAACAAGGTATGTCAAATAATAGTTGCCTGCTGCATGCTCCACAATCTTGCCCTGCGACAACAGATTCCATTCATACCAGATGGGAGGAGGCAGCAGTACCGGTGGGTGCTAGTGCAGTAGTGCCAAGTGATGAAGAGCCAGAGGAAGACAAAGCAGGAGACTCAAGGGCAGATCTCATCAATCAGTATTTCAACTGACAGAGGCATCTGAAGTAGACGTAATATTGTGAGTCAAATTTGAAACCTGAAGTAGATGGGTAGCATGTCACCTCCTTCATTGCATCACCTCTTGGGTTGTAGATAGCTCCAATTCCTATGGTGAGTTGTGCTTGCAAAATGTTAATTGTATTGTGTATAGAACAGAGTGGTTTCATTGTCATGTATTTTAATAGCAGATGCAAAGTTAAACTTCAGAACATGTCTTCCGTGAACTGAGAAGTGTATACTACTCTGTCCCATCCCTCTTCTCCTCCAAACACAGATTTCCCTAGATCCTATTTGGCTGATCAACCTTGGCAAACAGCAGACAGTGTCAGAAGCAGATGGTAATTGCAGACACACTTGAGAAGTGGACATGGCTGATATCAGGTACTATGAGTGTTGATTATGTGGAGTGTGACAGATAGCGTTAGACTGTCAGGAAACTGTAATGGTAAACTGTTTCCCCTTCACGGTCACCTGTAGGGTACATGAGGTTGTCTAATTATGTCATTTGTGCCTGGATATGTGTCTGACTCATGTGTAAATATGGAACCATAGCCTCTCCCTGCACAAGGGTTGCAGTATTGTATGTTTTATCTTGAATCTAGCTGTCGTTGTGTTCCTACTTTGCAGACCAATGTGGATGTCACTATCGAATGAAATAGGTGAGTGACAAGCCTACAGGTATTTGGCCAAGGTAAGTGAAGGTTTCCAGGTATTGGTAGATCAGTACTGGTCTCTGTCTGTCCCATGGGATTTGTATATTTGGAAACTACGGTATGGGTATTTGATAAGGCTTTGCCAGGTGATACAAAGTACCAATCTGTTTGGCTCCTGACTTGTTGGTAGGGTGACATGTCCCTATCTTCTGTATCGTGTAGTTTAGCATTTTGTTACTCCTTAGCTGACAGCCTGATGCTACTGTCAGTCAGGCTCTTTGTGCTGTTAGCATATCTGTCACTGTGTGTAGTTGTATTTAACAACCTATTTGATATCTGTCCAGTTACATTCCTATTGTACTGAGTCTCCTACGGATGGAGTTGACATATGGGGTCCATTACAACAGGTGTGCAATACAGTGGGACATAATCAAACTAGAGTTGGCATGCATGACTATTGTACATTGTTGATAAATGAGACATATGAGACAGGACCTGTGTAAATGTGTGATTTATTGTAGAGAAACACAACACATATGTGACTGAGAATGCTACACTGACACAAAAACAAAAGGTGATAGGTTTAGTCATGGTCGATGACATCATCAGGGTAACTGCTACATCATCTGGGAACACAGGTCCAGTGTCCTTGCACCATAGGAAAATGGAGATTGGTTACAGAACAGTCAACAGGGTGTATTTGTGGCACACAAGGGGAACAGTTCAGGAGAGGTTTGTGGTTCATGTGGTAATGGGTTTGGTTTTGGCATCTGCTCCTGCTGGTTGTCTGGGTGGATATCCACATTTGTAGGGGTTCTTCAGCTGCAGAGGGTGGGGTGACTGAGGCCTGTCCTTCCCCTTGCAGGGCTTCTATTCCACCAGCAGCCGCAGATATAGAAGGGACTGATGTATCATTGCTAGTGGAAAAGGCCAGATGTTGGGTACAAGACCTCCTCAGTGTGTTATTCAAGTCTGTCAGTACCCCTGCAATGGAAGCCAAGTGGGCATTTTTCGCCTGCCATTGCTGCATGACTTCCTGGTGGTTGTCCCTCTACAGCTTTTGGATTTCCCCCAACATGGTGATAACTTGGCCCATCATGCCTTGAGATCTTTGATAGGCTCCCAAGAGTTGAGAGATGGTTATCGTGGTCAGTAGTGTCCCTTTGAGACCTCATTCTCTAGCCCACAGAATCCCTCCCACACACCATGCCCCCATGTGCCTATCCCCCTGGCACAGTGTGCACACTCCCAGTGGCAGTGGTGGCAGGTCCATCATTGACAGAGGTTGCAAGGTGAGACTCAGGTACCTGTACTATGGCACACAACGGATTACACAGTCATTGGGACACAGGTTAGGGGGCGAATGGTTGCCTGTGATGTAGATGCTACAGGGCTGGGTGGAGTTACTGTGAGCAGGGTGAGGCTGACAGTTGTTGCCTGACTAGGTGTCCCTGATGGTCCAGGTTCTTTGTGAGTGTCCAGACATTCAGGGGTGTTGTCTTCACAGGGGCCTTCATCCAGAGGGGTAGTGGTAGTTTCTGGTATTCTCTTCATGCTCTCTACAGTATGTCAAGGTTACCTGTGGAGGGAGTGGAACACAGAGTTCAGATTACAATGGGGGTTTTGTAGCAGTTGTGTGAGTTGTAGACAGTGCCTTGACATGATCCCCAGCAATGACATTGACAACTGAATGCACTATGTAATAAGATGTTACCCAGTAACTTCAGTTCCATACACCATGTTTTATGCTGGTAAACCATGTTGGTAGTAATTGTTCAGCTGATGACATCTGGTACTGTCAGATTATTGACATGGCTGTTCACCTCTTTTACCTAGTCAACTGTATAGCACGACAGCTGGCACAAATGTGAGGTATGGAATGCACATTGGTGTCCTTGTGGGGGCACAGTATATAAGTTTACAATGAACATTGACCTGTATCTGGATGTACTGCATGTGCATCCTCTCAGCTATCTGACTTTCCAAACCAGGTTAGTATAGTTCTAGCATGGGGTCTATGATCTATGGCCATTATAAAAGGGCACTCAGCTATTACTGTATATTGGTGGGGTGTTAGTGTGAGTGAGCCATTGCATTGCATGTGGATAACTAGCCACAGAATTGACCCTGTAACAATCATTTGCCACAACTCAATTTTCCTGGCAATAGATGTTTGTTGTATATGTGCTCTGAACAGGTGTGGCTTTACCCTGACAATTTTATCCGCCATGACCCTCAAACTCCTCATCAGTGAAACATGGGTGTTTTTGTGGGGATATGGTAGTGGTTGTATAGGTGGTGTGGTTGTGTGCAAGGTGAAAAGGTGCAGAGTTAGGTAAATGGTGAGGTATAGGCGCTGTGATGTGAGTGGGTGACAGGTGTTGTGGATTGTGCACGGTACTAATGTGTGTGTTTTGTATGCTGTGCAGGTGTGTGATGTGTGCGTCGTAAGGTGTGAATGGGTGCCTATCCTTGCAATTTTTGACTCTCTAGGATGTTGGTTTTCTTTGGCTGTGTGTGGCATTTTGATTGCAAAGGAATGTGGGTTGTGTAGGTGTGTGGTGTATAGTGCAGTGAGTAGGTGTGTTGGGTGTGTGGATGAGTATCAGGTGTGGAGTGTTCAAACAATCCAATGTGGTGTGGTGTTCTGACAGAAGTGAGTTGAGAGCATCACGGTTCGCACCACCAATGGTTTTCCTCCATGAAAGAACTGCTGTCGTGATTGGTTGATCGTAATATGATGGGAGGATTTTTGTCTGGCTGGAGGTGAAGGTGGTGGACCACCTCTTTTCCGTCCTTCACTGTCCTGGTGGTTTTGGGAATTTAGCTGTTTTTTGGCAGACTTCACAGTGTGACTCTTAATATAGAGGTCAGATTACTGCCACCATGGTGGTCTTTTGGTGGCTGCCACCAAGGCGGTCTTGCCAAAAGATGGGTAAACTTGTAATGGGGTCCTTTTGTCACTTTCTAGTTCGACTTGGATGACACTGTTTAAGGCCCACAATAAGAATTCAAACTACTAAGCTAACAACCAATAACATTTTACTTTAAAAGAGCTAACAAATAGAAACACTTAGCCAATTGAATAATTTAAAAAGCAGAATAAAAAAGAAAAGAAAATATGCAAATAACTGCAGCAGAAGCCACCAATGATGAAAAGCATTATATTGCTACAACATGAAAGTCTGCATCTGAAATACTGTTCAGAAATAAAACCCCTACATTTAAAAAGTGAGTACTAAATTAGAACTTAACTTAAAATAAACTACAAAAATGAATTAAAATGTTCACAATCCATGCAAATATATTACAATTATTTTAAAATTGCATATCCAAGGCACAGGGACCAAGGCTGTGAAAAAATGACATCAGACAATGCACAAAGAAAAACCAAGAATTAGAACTATTGCAAAACTATATTACAATATTAAAAACATGTAACTACAATAATATAAACTATTAAACATAATCACTTTCTCAACAGTAAAATAATAAAAATGATTAAAAAGAAAAAAAGAGCAGCCATATAACACAGAACTAACAAAACCAGAAAAAAGAAACAGCAAAAAGGTAAGTACATAGGCCCTCATTACAACCCCGGCAGTCGGTGTTAAAGCGGCGGTAATACCGCCAACAGGCCGGCGGGAAAAAAAAGGGGTTACGACCATGGTGGAAACTGACAACATAGACAGCCACTTTAACACTCCGACCGCCACAGCAGTAGAAACAAACAGCACAGTGGACACCGCCAACAGACAGGCGGGAGACAAAGTACCGCCCACTGTATTACAAGAAGCCTATCCGCCACCTTTTCCGGGGCGGAACCAACGCTATCAAAAGCACGGCGGAAATAGTACACAGAAGGGAAAGCACTCACCTCTCGACACCCAATGAGGAACCATGTTGGTTTACCTCCTCTTCTACCAGGAGTACAAATGGCGGCGGCCGCGGCAACCACGTGAGTACTGCACCTACAACACAGTGGAGGGGGAGGAAAGAGAGTGACACACACACACGCAACACGCAACACCCCCACCCTCACCCTCACACACAACAACATACACACAAATACATGCAGCAACATTACATATACCCCTCCCACCCCATGGAAGAACTCAAGGACCAAAGGAAATGATTGTAACGATTGTAATCATTAAACATCCATCAGTCAAAAGTCAAAATTCAGTATATACTAATATGTACACCAACTACACAAGTCTGGATAGTGTACTAATCATTGTCCGTGGACCACTGGGCCCAAAATGCATCGGCGAGGCCCACACATGATACCTAACTGGAAACGGAGAGAACACTGCTGCGGCATCAGATCGAAAATATACAGGCATCTCAGGGGGAGGGGAAGGGGAGGCACCTCAGCCTGATGAACGCACAATGCCATTGCTGTACAAGGGGGCTTTGTGCCCATTTATGTATCCTGGGGAGTGCAAAGCCACAGTCTCTCAAGTCTCTCAAGTGGGTGGTTTGGCCACTGCATTATCCTGGGGAGTGCAAAGCCAAGTCTCTCAAGTGGGTGGTTTGCCCACTGCTTTATCCTGGGGAGTGCAAAGCCACAGTCTCTCAAGTCTCTCAAGTGGGTGGTTTGCCCACTGCATTATCCTGGGGAGTGCAAAGCCACAGTCTCTCAAGTGGGTGGTTTGCCCACTGCTTTATCCTGGGGAGTGCAAAGCCATAGTCTCTCAAGTGGATAACAGTCTCCACTGGTTCTGGAGGGGGATTTGTGCCCAGAGTGCTTCATCCTGCCAAGGACTGAGGTAGTGGATGTGATACTCCACTGGTTCTGGAGGGGGCTTTGTGCCCAGAGTGCTTCATCCTGCCAAGGAATGAGGTAGTAGATGTATCTCTCCAATGTTTCTGGAGGGGGCTTTGTGCCCAGAGTGCTTCATCCTGCCAAGGACTGAGGTAGTGGATGTATCTCTCCACTGGTTCTGGAGGGGGCTTTGTGCCCAGAGTGCTTCATCCTGCCAAGGACTGTGGTAGTGGATGTATCTCTCCACTGGTTCTGGAGGGGTCTTTGTGCCCAGAGTGCTCCACGTGCAGCGTGGCCAGTACAATTCCCTCACCTGAGTGTGCGTGCTACGAGATTAGTGAGGTTCAGCTAGCATGATGCGCCTTGAGGCAGCGAAATACCCCATACTGCTGCAGCTGCGTCTTCCACCTGCAAGTGCAAACAGTGATGGAAGAAATGCCTCATGGAAGCTGGCCAGGGTCCAGGAAATCTCCTCCAGCCTCAGACGACTGACCACTGGGGATGATAGCCATGTCAGCGGTGGTGCCTATGTCCGAGGACGCCGCGGGGCTGGTGGTGGTGCTTGCAGCAGTGTCTGTTGCGGTGGTGCTGGCGGCGATGCTGGTGGCGGTGCTGGCGGCGGTGCTGGCGGCTTTGCATGGGTCAACACCTGCTGAGGGACACAGCAGGACGTCTCCCGTAGCCTCGGATGGCTGCCCACTGGGGAAGAGGCTTAGGGCTGTAGTTGAGGCTGTAGACGTGCCGGGGGCGGTGCAGGTGGCTGATCTTGCGGCGGTGTCTGTTGCGGCGGTGCTGGCGGCGGTGTTTGGGTCAGCACCTGCTGAGGGACACAGCAGGACGTCTCCTGCAGCCTTGGATGGCTGCCCATTGGGGAAGAGGCTGGGGACTGTCACTGAGGCTGTGGACGTGCCGGGGGCAGTGCAGGTGGCGGTGCAGGTGGCGGTTGTAATGGTGGGCAGCTAGCGGTGTTCGCCGACGTACAGGTTGGCGTGGTCGTGGACAGAAAGTGTGACACTGGTCCCTCAGTCAGTGCCACCATGCCCTCTCCTGACCTGCTCTTCAGCTTTTGGCCCTTCCTCAGCTTTGATGGTGCCGTATTTGTCTTGCCACTATCCCCTTCATTTTTTGCTGAGCCCTTGGTGGCTGGTACTTTTGGCTTCTCCCTCCGGGATGTGGGCACCTTTTTCACCTTGGCAGGTGGCGGAATGTCCTTGCCCTCGCTACGTGGCACACTGGCAGCCCTGATGGGTGGCGCACTCAATGACCCCGCAGTTGCTGGCACCACTGTGCCTGCACAAATGTATGTTAATGTGTCACAATAGTTATCACCACATTATGTCACTAAAGCCTGGCTTATTGGACACCTAAGAATCTCTAACCAAGTTTTAAACTTTGATACTTGACCAGAAGCAGCACATGACAGACACAAGGTCAAGGTACTTGAAAACGAGTCCTTAACCCACAAAATATAAATGGTTGACCCCCTTTTAGATCACAAGAAAACCAACAATATAATGGTAAAAGAAATATTCATTAATCACACAAATTAAGGAATCATAAACTAGGACTGTGAAGAACGCCTCATAGCTGTTCACAAAACCATCAACAATGCTTATCAGTTTGCTGTTGTGCCAAACATTTGGAGAATGTGTTTGACCTTTAATTCCTCATATTTCATCACAAAGTTTTCATTTGTGAACACATTCTCTAAATGTTTGGCGCAACAGCAAACTGATAAACATTGTTGATGGTTGTTGCATTTTTGTTTCTCCTTTGAAATCGTCTCATCTGTATTTTTTCTTTTTTCTGTATTCATATTAGAAATGCTAATTCTTTCTTTCTATCATCGTGTTTTGCACTCCCTCTTTTCTGTTTTGTGTGTTTCAAGTTATTATTCATTTTCAAATTATATGCAATGGTTTAAGTAATTTTAATTGTTTTATCTATTTAATGTTGAGTTATATTGGCGTTTTCAAAAGTATAACTATGATAACAATAAATGACAAATAGATTTCTTTACTAAGGCCTTCATCACTGTTGAGATCACAATGTTTATTGTGTGTGAGGGCTCAGGAGAGGCTGTAGTAGGCATCGGCCATTGTCCCTACAGTAGAATGCAGGTGGATACACCAACCCCCTTAACATAATTGTGGCTAGCTGAGGTCTCCTACTAATTGCTTAATCAAATTGTTGTTCTTATTCTAGAGAGGATACTTTGTCCCTCTCCAGGGTGAGAGAGTTAGCTCTAATTCATATCTTTCTTTGGAGTTTGTTTTAAAATTGGATTTAGTCAGGAACATGCCAAACAGTTTAACAACATCAGGTAGGAATGGTATGGTAGACCATTGTGCAAAGCCAATACTATGGTCTTGTTACCTCCCCTATACTAGAAGAGGGAAATACCATGGAGGTACAGAGTAATATATTGACCAATGGGCTGGGCAAGTATAACATATTAATGAGGACTGGATGTGGTTTAAACAAAATACCAAAGTATAATGTCCTCAGTTACTTGTGCAGAAGAGGAGTGGACATATCTCTACTCAAAGAGACATACTTGGCTCCAGCTGAGCCCATTGCTTTCAAAAGGAGGTAGAGGGAACACCTTTACTGAGTCACTTACTCAGCCTTTGCCCTGGGTACACTATGTTGGATGATGCTTGGGATACCCTTTTAACACACAACACAAGTAGTTGATCAGGATGGTTGCTACGTCCTAATATTGGGTAATCTGGGTGGGTGCAAATAATGCTAGCAAGTATCTATCAGGGGTGGGCAGAACTCACCGAGTTTTACTCCACAGAATTCTGCAGAGTTACACAAAAACTCTGGAGTTTCCACAGAATTCCGTGAGTGGATGTACTAGTATGTCACGCATATTTTTAGCACCGGGGATTGTTTAGTGCTGTGTGAATGGCACTATGCGGCATGCCAGAGGGTGCTGCTGCTCAAGTTGCTTTTGCTGCAGCTAGAGTAGATTTCATACTTGAGCAGCAGCTTTTCCAATGCAAACAATTGTAACCTCCCATGACCACTCACATTAGGAAAATCTCACTGGGTGCCCTTCTAGCACTCAAAAATTGCACTAGGGAATGCTAATTCTTGCTTGCACTCACCAACTTACCGTTGATGGGCTGTGTGTGAGAAAAAACTCTGCCATGTGGCAGATTTTAACTGCAAATACACGTTATATTCGTCACACAGAGTGGCCAAAACTTTGTGAATTCCATCGGCAGAGTGGAATTTATCACCCACTCCTAGTATTTATAAGCGCGTCAGGAGGTGTGTCCAGGGCAGGAGCCCTTTAAATTTCCAACAGCGCTCCCGCCGCCGCGGGAAGCGCGTCAGAAGGTGTGTCCAGGGCAGGAGCCCTTTAAATTTAAATTTCCAACAGCGCTCCCGCCGCCGCGGGAAGCGCGTCAGGAGGTGTGTCCAGGGCAGGAGCCCTTTAAATTTCCAACAGCGCTCCCGCCACGCGGGACGTGTGCGGACGGCGCCCAGGCGAAGCCCGGGCCAAGGGCGGGCCCGTCCTTGCCCGTCATTGCCAGGAAGAGGCAGGGCTGGGCCATCCCCCTGACATTCATTCAAAGTCATTTGGATTTGGCAACCTACACGTATATGGCTGCCTGAAGGTACTGTGTTGCCAATTACTCCTAAAAAAGGTCTTTTTTATAGAGGGCCTTAGGACGGTACTCTCTCTTGATTGTTGTAACACCCTTATCATTACTTGGTAGATTTTGGAGTGGGGCTGGGTCGGGCCTCTGCCTCTTCACTTTTTGTAAGAGGTTTGCTTGTATCTATAGTGCAAAATTTAAAGCTAACGTTGTCTTACGTGAAGATAATAGTTATTAACTAGGTTTACCCCTACCTGTCCTTCTTTTAATCTCTCTTATAAATACATATTGTGGACTGGTTCACAGAGCCGTAGCATTATATAGGCGGCTTAAGTTATGGGAAAACGTAAGGCATCAGAACCCCCAAGGGGGAAGGAGAAATCTACAAAAAAACTTAGGAATGCGGGTGAGAACTGCACTATAGCTGAAATTGATGATCTTATCGAGGAGGTTGAGTCACTACTATGTAGTAGGGCCACTATCCGGGAGGGCCCTGATAAAAATATTACCTCTTATTACACGAAGAAAGTCGAACTAGAGGAAGATAGAGTGTTAGAGATTATTAGCCAGCAAGAGGGGGAGGTATCATCCGATATCAGGACTGGCAGCCCCAAGGATGATACTACTCGATCCATACACCCAACCACCATAGATAGTACTAGGAAGAAGGGCCATATGCAGGAGTGTGAAGTTGTGTGCTCCAACAAATATGCAGTCTTGGCAGAACTCAATAGTAATATAGTACGGAATGCACAAGAGGGGGGGTTTGTGGAAGAGCTACACCCAACTAACCAAATTATACAGCTAGCTAGTGAGAGGACCTCTCCACTCAATTTAGAACCAGTTAATCCTCTAAAATACAAAACAAGAACTATAGCAGACCTTTATGACCTACTCTCTGGATTAATCCAGGAAGTTAGAGATTTGAAACTTGAAGTAAGAACCTTAACAGAAATTGTGGAAAAGGATGGGGGTAGGGGTACCCATAGAGCTCAGTGTGAAAAGGAGACCCCCCTTATATCATTTCATCCGCAAGGTAGATCCACACGTTCTCAAAATTTGAATATTAACCCCAACCCTACCCCAGCTATAGCTAAGATTTTACATCAACCACAGGGATATATGAGAGGGGTAAACGGGGAAAATACTGGTTCACGCAACTACCCTAGAAGTAATGCTAGTGTTCTATGCCAAGAAACAGGGAATCCACGAAGAGAACCCCGTTTGGTAAAAGGGCCCCAAAAAGGAAATGTGGAACCTACTCTGAACCCCTATCCCCAAGTATCTAATGATCGTATCCGTTATACTACATGGAATCGACATTCTGAGGGGGATAGGTCTCCCATTAGGACCAATGTTGTTTATCTGTTAAATGTTCCTAAACTGTCCTTAAATAGCAGAGAAGATGAGGATTCCCTAAAGAACAAGCTTACACACTGGATCAGGGGCAAAAGACACTGTCTATCCATAATTCGTTCAGATATTAAGGGGGCAGAAAGAATCCCAGGAGAGATGGGACAACATGATGTTATTGCACTAACAATTAAGGATGAAAGATTAATCAGAGGTCTGATTGATATGGAACAGAGAACACCAGCCCCCAAAATCAATGCCATGAGGTTTAGTCTGAATCCATTCATTACCAAATCCCTAGTCCAGAGGCCTAAGTATAATGACAATGAGGGATTGCAAAAGAGAAATGGTGATTCCAATCTTGAAAGAGTAGATTGACTAAACCAGATAGATCAGGCACAAGTGGGACCAAATGGGGACCCAACAGTAGGTGAACCCCATGAAGGGAATGACCTTCATGTTACAGGGGCAGGGAGTGTAGTGGACTCTTTGCCCCGTAGGAAAGATTCGACAGCACATTTGAGCCCTACTTCTAATGTTACGACCCTAAACGGAAGGGGTCCTATCTCTATGATCTCCTGGAATGTAGCAGGCTTAAAAAATAAGCTTACAGACCCCGAATGTCAGGAATATATTGACCAATACCACGCCTGTCTCTTTCAAGAGACTTGGCTTAAAGATCCGCCGTATAAATTAGGATATAAAACCTACTTTATTAGTGCAACTTCAGCTGCCAGAGGGAGACCGTCTGGGGGGTTGGTTGTATGGGTGAAAATCTCACTAAATGTCGAGATACGTATGCAAGCCACAGAGTCAGAGGATATTTTATGGTTGGTAATGGGGAAAAAAAACAAGATTATATCCCATTTGTTCAATGTATATATAAGACCTAGAAGGACAAACTTGGAGTCTCCTGAAATATCTCTACTAGACGACCTGCTTAAAAAGATTCCAGTAGGAGAGACAATTATGATAGGGGGTGACCTTAACTGTAACTATGAACCTATAACTGGACTTGAACATTTAACAGAAGAAGAAGATCGATTGAGAGCAATTCCTTATTTAACAATAGAAAAAACTGTTCCGGGCACAGTGGCCGCACTGCAACTTATGGGCCTTACATTAAAGCACGGACTGAGGGCGTGTAATGGCAGAGTGGGTGAAGGAGGCCTTATTTTGGATACCTTCCAGAGAGGCAACTCAACCTCGAAAATAGACTACATTTTGCATAGTATAAGTACATAGGGAAGATTAGTCACCTTTAAAATTGATAAAAGAAGGGAAAGTGATCACTTCCCGCTAATAATTGAACTCAGGGCCCACCTCCTAGATTTGGATTTGGAATATATACACCATGATAAGGTGGAGTTACAACCCACCCTTAGTAACAATAGAAGGGTCGTAATATGGCCAGCAATACTAGGTAATCTGGATACTATGACAAATATTTACAATACATTTTCTGATCTCCTGGAGCCTTATGCAGAAAATAAACCTATTGATATCCCTATTATGGCCATCCACCAATCAATGAGTACTGCACTAAGACCCTTCCTGACCATACAGCTACAGAATAAGCATAAAAAGGAGAAGGTGCAAACCACCTCAAGCAGTCCATGGTACACTGTCAAATGTAGGTAGAGGAAAAGAGTATTGATAGAGGCTCTAAAGCAAAAAATCAATTAGCCGTACAACAGGCAAGGGCGAGTTATAAGAAAACACTGGCAAATTCCCAAAGTAACTGGGAGGATCAAAAATGTCAAGACCTGCTGGACGCAGCAAAAAGCAATGACGCTAGGATCTTCTGGAAAATAGTTACCCATGGCAGCAAAGAGGGGATATTTACTACAGATCATCATATAGATTCCAAAACATGGGTTAACTATTTTACACACCTTTACTCTGATCCCCCCAGTCTCGATTTCTATCCCTCAAGACATAAAACCCTAGCTACCTGGGGCATCTTACCCGAGTTACAATTTAGTCTAGAGGAGATGGTGAATGCCATTGAAGCAATCAAGCCAGGAAAAGCCCCCGGTTTGGATAAGATCCCAGGGGATATGTTTAAACATAGTATAGAAATTTGGGCACCTTATCTAAATCTTTTAAGTAACGCTATAGCAAGGGGAGGTCTAGTGCCCGAGACATGGAAAGGGGCAGAAATAATCCCAGTCTACAAAAAAGGATCCAGGGAAGACCCAGGGAACTATAGACCAATCAGCCTCATAGACGTCATGCAAAAAATTTATGCTAGACAGTTGCTGAATAGAATTAGTAGCTGGATAGAAGAAAACAACATATTGACTATATATCAAGCAGGCTTTAGACAGCAGACGAGTAGTCGATCAGGCCTTTAGGCTATTGACAATAATGTGGAAATATACTAGACTAAGGAGAGGTCACCTCTATATCGCGTTTGTGGATCTGCGTGCAGCCTTTGATTTGGTGCCAAGAGACTTCTTATGGGCAGCACTAGGGAAACAGGGCATGCCAGGGATCCTCCTGAGCCAGCTAGAGAGGTTACATGAAAATACATTTGCAAAGGTTAGGTGGGGGCCGAAGGGAGAGTTGACAGACTCAATACCTATCAAGAGGTGGGTGAGACAGGGTTGTGTGCTGGCCCCAACCCTCTTCTTATTATACATTAATGATCTGGTTCATCATCTGAAACAAAGTAACCATGACGCACCAAGATTAAACAGTGATCCAGTCCCCGCCCTCCTTTTTGCAGATGATATCATCTTATTATCTCAAACTCCCATGGGCTTGCAAACCCTACTAGATAAATTCAGTGAGTTTTGCAGCATGAAGGGACTAGAAATAAATACAAGTAAGACCAAATACCTGACTGTTAACCCCCATAAAGCACTTAAGAGAAACATTCGGATTAGAGGGCAGGCATTGGAACGCGTAAAAAACTTTAACTATCTAGGGATACTGCTTGATGCCAAATTGTCATGGGCACTGCACGTCAATAAAGCTGCTATCTCCTTAGCCCACAGTTCCATGGCGATTAGTAAAAATTACAAATGCTCAAGATCTAGTATTGTTTCACCAGTATATGAGATCTATAGGTGCAAAGCACAGGCTGCTGCCCTATATGGTGCCGAACTCTGGGGATTCATAAATCTAACCCCATTGGTTACCCAGGAAAATAATTTTATGAGGGGGGTACTGGGTCTCCCTCCATCTACTCCACTGATTCCTCTAACCTATGATATTAACATGAAACAAATTGGCAAATTGGCAGCCCTGAGGCCCTTGCTTTACTGGTGTAGACTTTGGACAACCCCTGAATTGATCCAATATAGGCAAGCACTAATTGAGATCATGGACTTGGACAAGGCCAACTCCCTTCCATGGCTTCATTATATAAGGCAATGCTTTTACAATCTAGGGCTGAAATTTTATTGGGAAGAACCGCATACACTCACATCACAATCTAAGATCCGACTAAAACAAGTATTTTGGGACCTCACCCTAAATAGCCCTCTTTACAGCAAGGATCTAGGTAGACTAACCTTAAGTTTCCTGGATACCAAACCATTACCGAGTGCTGAGGAATGGATAGATACTATACAAACCAGACGAGCAAAAGTTTTATTTATGAAGCTTCGATATGGGACTCTCCAGGTTAAGGCTTTTACTTCTAAATGGGGCCCCTTGAATGGGAGAAGCCATGAGGCAACTTGTGGACTGTGTAATATGGAGTCTCCTGAAACGACGGATCATGTACTTTTAAACTGCAAAGCTTATGATAAACCAAGGAGGAAATGGATTCGACCTATTTGCAGGATCGTTGGAATCAGGAAGTATAATGAAGCGGCAAGATTCTTGAGATCCAGTACGATACCATACGTTGTTTTTGGTTTAAGCTGGTTTCTACTAGCAATTTCATTTATCAGAGACAAGGCGGGCCTGAGGTTCTAGGTGCTTTAACGCAGACAAAACCCCCACAGTTAATCTACGGTCCCCAAATCGACAAATGGGAGCTGCCTTTTGTAATTCAATGGTCTCTGGGTACACATTTAGCCAAGGATATATTTAGCCCAGGGGATATTGACAATGCTTGGGATGAACTTGAATTGTAATATTATTTTGCCCCTTAGCACAAGGTCCGTAGTCATTGGGAGGTTTTTTTTTTAGTTTTTTTTTAAGCTACCTAGAATTGTCATTTCACACTTATGAAACCAGCTTTTAGATCCAGTTATTTAGTTATTTTTATTTTAATTAGTCCTCCCTTACCTAAGCAAATAAGTTCCTGACGGCACAGGAGGCAAATTTTAAGGGTTTTATAAAAATGTATTACTGTAATTGATTTCTATTTATTGCTTTTAAGACCAACATTGGCCATTATCCAGACAGTCTGTTTTTAGTAGTTAAGTGAATATTTATTGTTACTGGAATAACGTGATCTTTGTATTACTTGATTGAATCCCTTTTTATAGTTTTTTTAGCCGAATATAGGCATGTATGAAAGAAAGAAATTGTTGGGCATTAGAGATTGTTACTCAGCTCTTAAAATTAGCAAAACAAGTCCACATGTGATGGTGGCATGCACATTGCCAAGATTTTTAGAGGCAATTTGGTACGCTAGAGGCAAATGTCTTTCAAAAAAGCATGGATTCTATTTTTACAAATGACACTATTTGTGCTTACTCATAGTACTAGAGACCAATTGATTTTTTTTGCCACTACATAGTTATTGCTACTAATAGTGAGATAACAATCCCAATTGTTTTTTGTACAAAGGATTGTATTTATAGTTAATTTATAATACTTTTATGGTGATTTGCATGGTGATGTGTATTGTGTATTTTTATAGCGTTTTAATTGACAAATTGCTTATTTTTACAATATTCATATTCACAACTTGCTTATCTGTATTGTAGGGCCATGGGGGAGTCCTGGATTTTTTAAAATATTATGATGGGTTTGATTTTACGATTTCCTCAAAGTGTTTTTCGTCTTTTTTTTTAGAAATGTAAGAATTTTACTGGTATGCTTTTATGGTATTGTTTTACCGAAATAAAGCTGAAATTGAAAAATTGAGTATTTATACATCTAGTGTAGGAGAGGTGGGATTCTATGATGTACTCACAACTAGCTTAGCTTATTTTGTGAGCTCTATCACAATAACAGGGAGTGAATGTAATGGGATGAAGGACACACTTCATGATAGATCACACCCAGTATTGGTAACAGCGTAACCCATGTGGGTAAAGGGCCTTAACAAAGTTAGACAACAAAGATAAGATTATAAGTAAAATAATAGCCACATGCCTGTGGGGGGCCATCAGTAACTGGTTTGCCCTTACCACTGTGGATTTGGAAAAGGGCAGAACCAGTGCCCCACTGTCCATCACCTGTTGCATATTCTGGGATCACTATTGCCTTGTGGTCCTCAATCGGTGGTGTTATCAGTGGACCTACAGAAGACATTTGACACTATTAGTTGTTTTCAAGACAGGATCCTCAGATGAAAGAAAATACCCTGCACAGATCCTATGGCAAAAGTTAAAACAGGTAAGTTTGTTTCAGATCCTATTGAGATCCAGAGTGCCCACACATTATGAAGATTAAACTCAAAACAATGGCATTAGAAGACACAAGCTGATATTTTGGGCTATTTGGTGCTTTAGACTGTAGTGAATCAGGAAGAGCTGCCAGTACTGCTGTCAGGGATGGGAAAAGCATAGGGGATGTTCAAACGTAACTTCCATCAAAACACAATATGCTCCCTTTTTATATCACTGAGTGTTCTGGGAGGTAAGGGCTTTGGAATACCAAATTGGGAGCAGGATGGTATAGCCAGGGGGAGAGCTACTAGAGGCAGGCATGTTTGAAAACATTTGCAGAAATTATGGAGGCCTACGATGTGCCAGCAGGGTGGTTTCTAAATGATGGCAGCATTATTGGCACATTACAAGAACAATGGTGACACAAGATCACAACAGGGACTAGCCACAGCCATGCCATACACAGCAATGATGCTAGTCATGCTTTCTTACAGAACACAAAAAGCAGACCTGGGTGGCTGGATGGGCAGCTGGGTGGTTATGGTTAAAATGAGTGCACGACCTGGAATCAGAAATCACAAATATAGAATGGGACAAGGCACTGGCATACCCCTCCAGAGCTTCCAGGAATGCCAAGAGCAAATTGCAGTAACTATATTCCTCCACAGAGCATACATAATTACTAAGTGGTTTTGGCTGATTTGTCAATCTGTTAGAAGCAACTGCTGATTTGCCAAGAAATAAATGCCAGAATTTATCACATGAGGTGGATGTGCTCAGTCATAGACAATTTCTGATCTACAGTGGTTGACAAGTTGGGGGATGCCTTGGGCAGGACAACTCTGTCCCGAAAAAGCACCTAATGGTTGTTTATCAACAACCTGAGAAAAAAAAATCCCTACAAACTGGCAAGGTTTAAATTAGAATGTGCTGGCCTAAAACACATGAGGGAAAAAAGTAAAAAGAAAGTGAAGGCCAAAAAGATTTTGGAAAAACAATATCTGAGGTAAAATGTGGCTAACCAAGGTTGGCAAAAAGTAGGTAAAAAGGAAAGTGTCAGCATTTCAGAAGCTCAGTCAAAAGTCTTCACCTTGGGTTAGATAAAATCTTCTAAGTCTCAGCAGAGAATTAAGAATGAAGGGTAAGGGCAGAGAGGTCTATTCCTCTCAGAGTCCAAGGGGATCTACAAAAGAATGCCACTGATCTGACTGGGGAACAGTAAAATAAAGTCCAGAGTGATGGATTATTTGTACATCAGCTGCATAGTAGCAATAAAAAGACTTCACTGTACAATCAAAGTCCATCACATGGCATTCACTTGAAACATCAGGAAAGATCCCCATCACTGACATGAGAAAGTCATCCATCTTAGCTCATTTCTACAGATTGAAACCATTGTATATAGTCCATTTCCACAGTCCCTCAATGTACTGGGTTCAAGGTTATTTTCTCAGGCTTACTATAGATAAAACAATAGGACATCTATTTTCAAGCTAGCAATTCATGGAAATGAAATCTGAAAGAAATGACATGTTAGCAAGGATGACTGAACATTTTTTCTGCACTTTTTATAAAAAAAGGTGCAGTTCAGGCCTCACATGGGCTTACTAAAGAAAATTAAAATGGCACATTCATTTATATGAAGCAAAGCACATATAACATTCAGAATTATAAATTCATCATTAATAAGCTTTGTGAGTGTTCATGTTACAGTAGATTTAAAACGAAATAACCCTATCAATACATTTCTGCCCATACAGCACAGAACTAATTTTCATGGCATTAAAATGTAACATTGAAAACATTTATTTAAAAAAATGAATTATTGGTTTAGTGAAAACTATTATTTAACATGATAAAGAAAAACATGAAATCAAAACAACTGATTGTACCTAACGTTTTAGGGCTATACCACATCACTATTCTACAGTGAATGCATGTTAAAAAGGTCTTTGTGTGCACCACTTTAAACTTAGTTTATTAGGATTTCAAACAAGAAAATGCAAAGTTTGTAACATATAAATGATTATTGTAACATCAAAGATAGCAATAACATTTCTGCTACATCAATCCCCCCTCTGATGGTGTATCAAGTCACCATATCAGATTACAATCTGCTGTGGCGGGGTCTTGTCGAGCTAACATGAATGTCCAAACACTCTTAAGCAAAAACACATGTCTGCATTGTCCCTTCAAATTTTGTCACAGTTTTTGGTTTAGGTCTATACACACATAACCTTCGTACGTATTGCTAATCTAAGGCAATGGATCCTTGATGTCCTGCTAATACATGAGCTGCATCTGCTTCTCTACCCCAACTATCCTACTTCCTTCTCGACATTAGCTTTCACTACTCTTCTTCTTTCTTCAACTAGTCTTATAAACTCTTTTTCTATTGGGGTGAGAATACAGGTCAGATTGTTCCTATGGACATAGACTGTACCAAATGGCAATGTAGGTTCAAAGAAACCTCCCACTGCGTCAATGATTTTAGCTTTGGCAATGCTGCTCAAATGTTTAATGATTGGGATGACTGGGAAAACCAAATCCTAATTAGAGTAATAATACTGGTAATACGCTGATACAAAAGAGTCAGCAACAAGCTATAGGAAATTCCATAAGTCAAAGGGATGTTATGATAGGTTATTCCCTCACTAACTTATGAAGGCAAGTAGGTGAAGACTTAGCAATTTGTAACTTCCATGTTATTAACATATTCATACAAAAATGTATTATATACATTTGTAGACAGATCACCTCTGGAACCATCTGCATGTACGTTTTTCTCATTAAACAAGGATTTTTTATTTGTTATAGGGCTTATAGAACTCGGGGCACTTGTGGATTTAGACCTTTCTGATTTAAAAGGTATTTGGAAACCCAATCCAATAGGCAACAAAACAATCATTATAACTGTCACAACTAACATTCCTACAGATAAGTACTTAAGCTCACTACTCTTGGTTCCATTTGACTCCATGAGTTCTCTAATTTCAGACCAAAAATACAGCAGGCAGCAAAAATGTCAACGGTCTCTTGCAGTCTTTTTTTATTTATGAGCAAAGCAAACAACAAAAGTGTCTCTTCAGCAAATTCAATATTAGTTACAAAAATCTTCTTGATCACCTAAAAAGTTAATCAATTTTTTATGCTAAATGCTCAAAAAGCCTTTAATGATTGTGCAGATCAAAATCACCAATAAATACATCCAGGATATAGGGGGTTATTACAACCCTGGGTGTCGGTGTTAAAGCGGCAGTAAGGCCGGCAGTAAAAATTTTGCAATTACGACCATGGCGGAAGCCGCCAACAAAGATAGCCACTTTAACACTCCGACCGCCACGGCAGTACAAACAAACAGCGCGGCGGTCACAGCCAACAGACAGGCGGGAGACAATGTACCGCCCACACTATTATGACAGGCCAATCCGCCACCTTTTCCGGGGCAGATTCACCGCAGATAAAAACACGGCGGAAACAGGAATCCCGAAGGAAAAACGCTCACCTCTACACACCCCACGATGAACGAGGACGCCATGGACCTGGAACTCCAAATTCTCCCTCCAATAGTCTTCCTGCTCCTCTATCAGGAGCACGAACGCCGGCGGCGAAGACCACGGTGAGTACTGCACCTACGACACATGGGAGAGGGGAGGCATAAAAAAAGGGACATGCACACGCAACACCCCCACCCCCACCCTCACCCACTACAACACACACACTAATGGATTTCAATACATCACAGTTACACCCCCAAGTCCCCTGGAAGAATGCCAAGACAATAGACAATGAGTGTAACCATTGTAATATATTAAAAGCAAGTAGGCAGAAATAAATATATATATATACACCATGTACAAAATATATACCAAGCATAGTAGTCCAGGTAGTGCTCTAAGAAAGTCCATGGAACACTGGGACCACACGGTATGGGCGAAGCCCACACAAGATCCCCGACCATGACGGAGAGAACACTGCAGGGGCATCAGTGAGCAACTAAACAGGCACCTCAGGGGGAGGGAAAGGGGGGGCACCTCAGCCGCTTGAGTGCACAACGCCAAATCCACGAGAGGCCCACATGCCCACTGTACAATCCTGGGGAGTGCAAAGCCACAGTCTCTCAAGTCTCTACAGTGGGTGGGTTGCCCACTGTCCAATCCTGGGGAGTGCAAAGCCACAGTCTCTCAAGTCTCTACAGTGGGTGGGTTGCCCACTGCCATATCCTGGGGAGTGCAAAGCCACAGTCTCTCAAGTCTCTACAGTGGGTGGGTTGCCCACTGTTCAATACTGGGGAGTGCAAAGCTACAGTTTCACAGGTGGATGACAGTCTCCACTGGTTCTGGAGGGGGCATGGTGCCCAGAGTGCTTCATCCTGCTAAGGACAGAGGTAGTGGATGACAGTCTCCACTGGTTCTGGAGGGGGCATGGTGCCCAGAGTGCTTCATCCTGCTAAGGACAGAGGTAGTGGATGACAGTCTCCACTGGTTCTGGAGGGGGCATGGTGCCCAGAGTGCTTCATCCTGGCAAGGACTGAGGTAGTGGATGTATCTCTCCACTGGTTCTGGAGAGGGCATGGTGCCCAGAGTGCTTCATCCTGCTAAGGACAGAGGTAGTGGATGACAGTCTCCACTGGTTCTGGAGGGGGCATGGTGCCCAGAGTGCTTCATCCTGCTAAGGACAGAGGTAGTGGATGACAGTCTCCACTGGTTCTGGAGGGGGCATGGTGCCCAGAGTGCTTCATCCTGCTAAGGACAGAGGTAGTGGATGACAGTCTCCACTGGTTCTGGAGGGGGCATGGTGCACTTCTGGAGGGGGCATGGTGCCCAGAGTGCTTCATCCTGCTAAGGACAGAGGTAGTGGATGACAGTCTCCACTGGTTCTGGAGGGGGCATGGTGCCCAGAGTGCATCATTCACCCCGTGTCAGACTCAGTTGCGTCAGTGCCCTTACCGCTCATGGGCTAGTGGTGCTTGAGATGGCGGTGCTCTGTTCAGCGGAGCTTGAGATGGCGGTGCCCTGTGCAGCGGTGCTTGAGACGGCGGTGCCCTGTTCAGCGCTGCTTGAGACGGCGGTGTCCTGTTCAGCGGTGCCCTGTGCAGAGGTGCTTGAGACGGCAGTGCCCTGTGCAGCGGTGCTTGAGACGGCGGTGCCCTGTTCACTGGTGCTTGAGATGGCGGTGCCCTGTGCAGCGGTGCTTGAGACGGTGGTGTCCTGTTCATCGGTGCTTGAGATGGCGGTCTCCATTGCAGGGTCTCAGCTGCTGGCGGTCCTTCATGGCCCAGCGGGGCTTTTGCTGGCAGTCCTTCATGGCCCAGCCGGGCTAGTGCTGGCGGTCCTTCATGGCCCAGCGGGGATAGTGCTGGCGGTGGCCTCCTGGGCAGCTGGGTTGGTGCTTGCGGTGGCCTCCTGGGCAGGTGGGCTGGTGCTGGCTGTGGCCTCCTGGGCAGCTGGGCTGGTGCTAGCGGTGGCCTCCTAGGCAGCTGGGCTGGTATTGGCAGTGGCCTGCGGCAGCTGGGCTGGTGCTGGCAGTGGCCTTCTGGGGAGCTGGGCTGGTGCTGGCCTCCTGGGCAGCTGGGCTGGTGTTGGCCTCCTGGGCAGCTGGGCTGGTGCTGGCGGTGGCCTCCTGGGCTGCTGGACTGGTGCTGGCGGTGGCCTCCTTGGCATCGGGGATGATGGCGGTCTTCTCCGCCGTGCTGCTCTTCCCAGACTTGCCGGGTTTCTTGTGGCCCTTCCCCACCTTGGAAGGTGTCATAGCTGACTCCACACTCCCACCTGTACCCCTGGAGCGGCCTTGGTGGCTGGAGTCTTCCCCCTCTCCCGCCGGGCACTGGCCAACTTCTGATGCTTCACAGGTGGGGGACTGTCTGTGCTGTGGCTCCGTGCCACACTGGCTGCCCTGGTGGCCGGTGCACTCCAGATTCCGGTGACTACAGGCACCACTGGTCCCGGAGATTTTGTGGCTGAGGTGCTAGTTTGGGACCTATGAGATGGACGGGGTGGGGGAGGTGTGGGAAAGAGGTCAAGGTTGGACAGGAAAAGTTTTTGGGACGCACTGGGACGGGTAGCTGGAGGGGGTTTTGGAGTGGAGGAAGAGGTGGTGGTTGTAGGAGGTGTACGTTTGCTGACTTTGGGTGAAGGTGCATGTGTTGGAGGCTGCTGTGAGGTGGATGGATGTTGGGTGGGTGTGTGCCTGCATTTGTGTATCTTGGGAGGGGGCATCACAGATACACTGGGAGAGGACACAGGGGACGTGTGAATGGTACTGGGGTGGTGACTGCACGTGAGCGGGGTGTGGTGGTGGGTGTGCTGGAGAGGGACGTAGTGGCTGTAGAGGTCGTGCATGCAGGTGTGAGTGTAGACGAGACTGGGAGGGAGGAGGGAGACGAGGAGGAGGGGGACACAGTGAAGTCAGTGGATGTTGGTGTGTCTGCATGTGTGTGATGCTTGCGTGAGTGCCTGTGGGATGTGTGGTGCTTATGTTTGACTGAGCTTCCCTTGGGTGTTGACGTGTGTGCATGTTGGTCTGTAGGTGTGCTGGGGATAGGCTGAGGTACAGGGGATTGGGTCAGGGAGGAGGAAGTTGGAGGGGGGAGGCTAGCGACGGGGACAATGGCTGCCATCAGTGCTGAGGCCAGAGTCTGAAAAGCTCGCTGAAGGGCCGCCTGACCAGAATGAATGCCCTCCAGGAATGCATTGGTTTGTTGCAACTGTCTCTCTACACCCTGGATGGCATTCAAAATGGTACACTGCCCAACAGTGAGGGACCTGAGGAGGTCAATGGCCTCCTCACTGAGGGCAGCAGGGGTGACTGGGACAGGGCCTGAGGTGCCTGGGGCGAAGGTGATGCCCACCCTCCTGGGTGAGCGGGCACGGGGCAAAGCATGAGGGGCTGCTGGGAGGGCGCTGCTGTTAGGGGGGGTGGCGGCTGTACCTGTAGATGCGGGGGGCACAAGGGAGCTCCATTCAGAGGACGTGTCCGTGTCGCTGGTGTCAGCTCCTGTCCCCGCCGTGGAGCTCCCCTCGCCCTCCGTCCCACTGGTGAATTCAGACTCCGTAGTGACGCCCTCCAGGGCCATGTGGGATGCAGCTACCTCCTGCTCCGGTGCCACTGTTCCTCCGCCTGATGATGCTAATGCACACAAGAACAGCGAGACCACAAAAAGGGGGGGGAAGACAGAAGAAAGACATGTTGAATGCATGCATTACCGCTACCGTTGGCGGAAACGACAGACACAGAAGCCCCCTGCACTATGCCGCGCTCTTGGACTCCACTGTTCAATTCCTGGGAAATGGCCTACAAGGCTATGGATGACATCTGCACACATAGATGACACAGGGGCATGACTAGGTGTACTTGGCACTCTACAGAGGTGGGGTGCCACATGGCCTGCCTTACGGAGGGGCCTTGCCTACGGAACTCGTCCTGGCCTAGGGCAACCCACAGCCCACCTCCCCCACCCAGACCTCTCCACTGCGTGCAAAGTCAGCAGAATTAGAGTGTACTCACCCCCTTGTGGCTGCTGTGATGCCCTCAAGCGCCCATCCAACTCCGGGTAGGCCACCGCCAGCATCCTGAACATCAGGGGGGTCATGGTGCGACGGGCACCCCTCCCACGTTGGGAGGCCATCCCCAGCTGAGCCTCCGCCGTCTTCTTGCTCCAGCGGCGAATGTCCTCCCATCTTTTACGGCAGTGGGTGCTCCATCTGTGGTAGACCCCCAGGGTCCGGACGTCCTTGGCGATGGCATGGCAACTCTATTTTTTTCTGGTGGGCGCTGACCTACATGAAATGTACAGGGGAAAAAGAGAAGTTATTACCAACTGCACCGTCAGAGTGATTGGCCCCCATCCCTACCCTTGCCATGTGGCACATGCATTCACCGTCTTTCATGCACGCAGCACTCTCCCCCCTTCCTTCTTACATCCAGACCTCTCCACACAGGCATAGCCCATACAACATGCTCCCTGTGTACTTACCTGTTTGTCTGGAGGACCGTAGAGTAGCGTGTACTGGGGGAGGACCCCATCCATGAGCTTCTCCAACTCCTCTGATGTGAAGGCAGGGGCCCTTTCCCCAGACACTCAAGCCACTGTCTCTTCCAGACCGAGGTCACAGCAGCACTTGCAGTGTAGGTCCTCTCCTGTCGAAGATCAGGTATCGAGTGATTGAACAGATAGAAAATGGCGGTCACGTCCACGGCGGTGCGTACCGTCACCGCCGGCGTACATCGTCATTGGCTCCTGGGACCCATAGGGTCCAATGTTAACCAATGCAGTATTGCGCCGCGGTCTTCGACCGCCTACCGCGACGGTATACAACGCCAGCGCAGTTACCTCACATCCCATTGTCCCACTTTTTAACTCAGGTGGAGGATTTGAGTACAGTGAAAGGGGATTTCTATGCCCTGGGACACATCCCCAACATCATAGGTGCCACTGATGGGACCCATGTGGCTTTGGTCCCCCCCCCCACAGGAGTGAACAGGTGTACAGAAACCGAAAGAGTTATCATTCCATGAATGTACAGATGGTATGTTTGGCAGACCAGTACATCTCCCATGTGAATGCCAAGTTCCCTTGCTCAGTGCATGGCGCCTACATCCTGCGGAATAGCAGCATCCCTTATGTGATGGGTCAACTCCAGAGGCACCTTGTGTGGCTATTAGGTGAGCACCTGGAGGCAAGTCAGTGGGAATGGTTGTCTGGGTCTGGGGACATCCCTCCAGGTTAGTGCGTGTCTAACAGTTGTCCCTCACCATTTGCAGGTGACTCTGGTTACCCCAACCTGTCATGGCTACTGACCCCAGTGAGGAATCCCAGGACAAGGGCAGAGGAACGCTACAATGAGGCCCATGGGCAAACTAGGAGGGTGATCGAGCGGACCTTCGGCCTCCTGAAGGCCAGGTTCAGGTGCCTCCAGATGACAGGTGGATCCCTATTCTACTTACCAAAGAAGGTGTGCCAGATCATCGTGGCCTGCTGTACGCTTCATAACTTGGCTTTGCGACGACAGGTGCCTTTTCTGCAGGAGGATGGTCCAGATGGCGGTGTTGTTGCAGCTGTGGAGCCTGTGGACAGTGAAGACGAGGAAGCAGAGGAAGAAGACTTGAACAGGGACTTAGTGATCCAGCAATATTTCCAGTGAAACACATGTAAGAGTACAAACCTGCCTACTACATGTACTTTAAAACTACTACCTCTCTACTGTCTGTCATTTTCACCCAGTGTATGGTCACTGAGTTGTCACTTTCCCTTACGATTTCACAGATGTGGGTCCCACTGTGTGTCATCGGCTTAGATTCCTCATGGACTAGAGCTGTGTGACATAGGTATGTTGACATTACAATTGAAAGAACATTTTGTCACTTTAATTGCTAATACACTATTTCGAAATCACAGACAGACTCCAGATTGTTTTGTGCTTTAAGGTTGTTTATTTAAGTGCTCAATATTGGAGGGGGTAGTGAAATGGTGAGGGGTGATGGCGGAGGAATGTCCATGGCAGAGTCCAGTCTATTAGTCTCACAGGTGCATTGCCCAAATGGGCATAGGAAGTGGAGCTGGGGCAGTTTAAGTATGGACAGGGTGACAAAGTGGGACAGTAGGATGACAATCAGGGTGGTATCATTTCTTGGCGGGGGTCTTGGCATCGTGCTCTGTCTTTGTCTTGGATCTCAGGGACCGTTTGCGGGGTGGTTCTCCCTCTGCAGGGGGTGGGGTGCTGGTGGGGTGGTCCTGTGGCGGGGCGTCCTGTCCACTAGCGGAGGCAGAGGTGGTGGGCAGTTCATCGTCCACGCTAGTGTCAGGGGCCCCTTGTAGTGCCACAGTGTCCCTCCTGGTGTTGAGTACTTCCTTCAGCACCCCTATGATGGTGCCCAGGGTGGAGCTGATGGTTCTGAGCTCCTCCCTGAAGCCCATATACTGTTCCTCCTGCAGGCGCTGGGTCTCCTGAAAATTGGCCAGTACCGTTGCCATCGTCTCCTGGGAATGGTGGTAGGATCCCATGATGGAGGAGAGGGCCTCGTGGAGAGTGGGTTCCCTTGGCCTGTCCGCCCCTATCGCACAGCAGCCCTCCCAGTTCCCCTGTGTTCCTGGGCCTCCGTCCCCTGGACCGTGTGCCCACTACCACTGCCCCCAGGTCCCTGTTGTTGTTGGGGTGGTGGGTTATCCTGGGTTCCCTGTAGTGGTGGACACCCAGCTGATTGACGTGTCCTGGGGACGGAGGTATGGGCCCGCTGGGTGGGTGCTGTGCAGGTGTTTCCAGAGGGGGGAAGCTCTGTGGTGGCCTGTGACTGGGTGAGGGGAACCGACTGTCCTGAGGTCCCCGATGGGCCGGGCTGGTCATCTAGATCCAGTTGGACAGAGGTGCTGTTATCACTGTGGGCCTCTTCTGTTGGTGGTATGGACATGTGTAGACCCTTCTGTCCGGTGACGTTGGGTAGGGGTCCTGCAGGGGTATAAAAGGATGGTTATTACATCTATGTGTGTCAAGGTGTGCAATGGGTGGGTGACCGGGTACCCCAGTGCTTGCATTCCTCTGTGGGACCTTGTGTGATGATGGTTTAGGGGGTTGTATGGGTATGTGCAGTGGCCATGCTTTAGTGATGGGTGTCCATGCTTTGTTGTTGCATGCAGGGCTTGGTGTTGGGATGGGTGGTTTGTGATGTTGGGACATATGTGAAGAGTTAGGGTGCTGGGGTGAGGGTGGGGGTATGTGATAGCATGCAGGTAGGGTGGGGGATGTAATAATTAAGATTTGTCTTACCAGAGTCCATTCCTCCAGCTACTCCTGTGAGTCCCTCAGGATGCAGAATCACCAAGACCTGCTCCTCCCATGTTGTTAGTTGTGGGTGAGGAGGTGGGGGTCCGCCGCCAGTCCGCTGAACCTCCTGGTGATGTCTTGAGACCACGGAACGCACCTTCCCCCGTAGGTCTTTCCACCTCTTCCTGATGTCCTCCCGATTTCTTGAGTGCTGTCCCACTGCGTTGACCCTGTCCACTATTCTTCGCCATAGCTCCATCTTCCTTGCAATAGGGGTGTGCTGCACCTGTGCTCCGAATAGCTGTGGCTCTACCCGGACGATTTCCTCCACCATGACCCTGAGCGCCTCCTCCGAGAACCTGGGGTGTCTTTGCCGTGCCATGGGGTGGTGTAGGTGATGTGTGGGGTGGAGTGTGTGGTGATAAGTGTGCTGATATGTAGTGGTGTGTTGTGTGAGGTGCGTGGAAGTTCTGTGGGTGATGGTGTTGTGTGCCTGTGGATGCTGTTGTTCTTGCTGGTGCTATCTCTCTCTGGCCTTCTTTCGGAATTTTTGGTCGTGGGGGTTTGTTGGTGATGTGGGTGTGTGTTTTATATTGTAATGGGTGTGTGGGAGTGGTGTGTGTATGTGTATCAGGTGTGTGCATTTCAAATTGTCCAATGTGGCTGTGTTTTGTAAGGGTGTGTGTATTTTGAGCTCGGCGGTGTGTACCGCCAATGGAACACCGCGGTTGAAAGACCGCCACGTGGATTCGTGTGTCGTGATAGTGTGGGCGTATTTCTCTTGGCGTGACGGTGGAGGTTTTGTTATCGCCAATTTATCACTGACCTTTGGTGTGGCGGACTTGTGTGTGTGTCTGAATTTTGGCAGATTCCGAAATGTGGGTCATAATATCTGTGGCGGAATTCCACGGCCGCGGCGGTGTGTTGGTGGTCTTCTGCACGGCGGTAAGCGGCTTTTACCGCCAATGTTGTACTGATCGCCATAATGTCTCAGTTCATCAAGAAGCAATGAAATTTCAGAGTTCAGTTCTGCCACAAGAACGAATTCAAGAATGTTCAACTGGATACATATTGTTAAAACAAAAGGTTGCAAATTCATTCTCCCAGTCATTTGCTGCAACAATATGTCCATTCAGGTGATGCTTAATTTTGACAAGGAACTCTCTTTCTCTTTGATCTTTGAGCTACTGGTCTGTCTCTATCACTGTCACTCTGACCAAATTCTTCAGTTTCTTTTGGAATCATTGGGGGCACTTGAACTACTGGCACTGATTGTCCACTTAGCCATTTGTCTTCAGGTACAATTCTTCTGTCAACAGCACTAGGTCCTTTGTCAGCATCTGAGATTTGTGGCACCAACTATTTCTGTCTCGACCCTTCAGTACCAACCACTTCCGTTGACTCACTCAGACCCCCCCACAGACCGCAATTGTGATGTACTGGTTAGTTGTTCATCCCTAACAGCTTGACTAACCTGTTTCCCCGTTTCACTGTAATAGACCCTTCCAGGGACCTGGAACCTTGAGGGAGTTAGCCATGTGTACCCAAATGGGGAGACCAGCACAATTGACATTGTCATTGTAACCAGCACAAACTGGTGAGGACCCTTCAACCGTGGTTCTTAGCATGTCTTCTATGAATGTTTTTTCACCATGACATAATCATGGGGACATAAGTCACAGTACATCTCCTTCTGCGGCTGAACAGTAGCTTCTCCAACCTGATGAGACAAAGAATGAACCATGTCTGCAAGTCCTTTGCAATAATCCAGTATCAAGTCATCTGTGATGTTCACAAGCACAGTTGTAGGTACAGCTGGCAGTCTCACAGCACCCCATGATAATGTCGTGTGGGACAGGCCAGTTTTTCAGTCTGGAGTACTGTGCAAATTCATCAAAACAGGATGAAATGCATCAGGCCATTTCAGAGAGGTAGAAGTACACACTTTTGCCAATCTTCACCTCAAAGTTCCATTGACCTGTTCCACCAATCTGGAAGTCTCAGGCCTATAACTGCAACTTAATCTTTGCTCAACTTCTAATGCCGCACATAATAATTTCAGGACCTCACTGTTAAAGTGTGTCCCTTTGTGTTAGACCTGACATTCTTCGGGTGGTCCTAGCCCAACCTTTTTGCCTTTTTACCTCCTGTTTTGTTGCCATATCTTGCAGTTGCCCTTAGGACTCTGAGCACTTTACCACCGCTAACCAGTGCTAAAGTGAATGTGCCTCTCCCCTAAACACGGTAACATTGGTGTATTCACAACTGGCATATTACATTTACCTGTAAGTCCCTTGTAAAGTGGTATAGCATATACTTAGATACTTAGGGCCTGTAAATTAAATGCTATTAGTGGGCCTGCAGCACTGATTGTACCACCCACTTAAGTAGCTCTATAAACATGTCTCAGGCCTGCCACTGCAGAGTCTATGTGTGCAGTCTCACTGCCATGCCAATTTGGAATCTAAAACATCTCGCCAAGCCCAGAACATTTCTTACATATAGGTCACCCCTAAGGTAGGCCCTAGGTAGCTCGTAGGTCAGGGTGCCATGTATGCAAAAGGCAAGAAATGCACCTTTAAGTTTTTAATCTCCTAGTAATGAAAAACCCCTGAAGTCATTTTTCATTACTGTGAGGCCTGCCCCTCTCATAGGCCAGCATTGGGAATTCCTTATAATATCTTTAAGCTGTAATTCCTGATCTGAGAGGAGTAGCTGCATCATGTTTAGCACAAATTGAATGATAATAATGAATCATTTGTATTGATGAAGTCGGATTTATATTTACTATTTTAGAAATGCCACTTTCTCTGTATTCCCTGCCCTGTGTGCCTCCAATGCATGTCTGTCTGTGGTTAGGTAACAGTTACACTTGTGCATTGCCTTCAGACACCCACAACACAGGATACTAAGCTACATTTGTATTCATCTGCATACTGATTGGTCTTCCTGGGGAGTAGGTTGGGACGGGCACACACTTACGTCTTAAAAGGTAGTGACCAGAGCCCACACACATGGGCAGATTACTCCCCACTGATAGTCTGGAGCCAAGGCAGAGCAAAAAGGGGGAATTGTGTCCTTCACAGAAATGCTTTGTAGTTCTACCCCACATCAAAGGGACTTTCTATTACAAATACTGGGCCTCTTGACCCACTATGATAGTACACTACTGGACTAAGAAGAAACTCTACTGGAGTAAAGGCTGCTGTGCCGGAAGGATTGCCAGTGTGCTGTGCCTGACTGTTCCCAGGAACTGCTGCCCTGCTGACCTCTGCCCTGCAAAAGGACACCTAAGGCTCTCTCCAGAGTGACTCAAAGGACTTGCTAGCTTGCCCATCTCATCACCTGCTTATTGGGACAGCAAAGGCCTTGTACACGGTTTGGAGGCAGTCTCCCCAGTCCTGTTCACTCCATTAGCATTTTGCCTCATGAGAACACGCTGGGTGAGTGTAGGCGCTGCTAACCGTAAGCGTGGGGAATTCTTCCCTGGAGCCTCTTCACGATGTTTCAATGTCCCATTATTGACAAGTGTGACTCCCTGGGCTGGCACAAAGCACTCAGGGCCATATTTATACTTTTTTAGTGCCTCATTTGCACCACTTTTTGACGGAAAAGCGGCGCAAACTTACAAAATAAAATTGTATTTTGTAAGTTTGCGCCGCTTTTCCGTCAAATGCGGCACTAAAAAGTATAAATATGGGCCTCAGTACCTCTGTAGCAGTAGCCATCCTCTTCAACGCCACATCATGAAAGTCCCCTTAAGCGTGGCCCCCCCACCAGTGCACCCGATTTTAGTGGACCTGACTCTGCTTTCCCAATCCAGCCAAGAGATTGGGGACCAACACCATGTTCTGTGGCTAGAGAACACCACTGACAGCACGAGCCGGCATGGTGAGTCCATAAGTCATCTCGTCTTCCACATAAAAAAGGACTGAGAGTGCTCCCTGCCTCGTAGCTTCCCCCAGGCCTGTGTTTTCAGACCTGAGCAGGCCAAGGGGATTGTGCGGCGTCCCTCACAGCCAGGAGTAATTCTACACTGCTCGTGCCCAAGAACGGGACGAGAGTAGTCCCAATAGTGTTTCACAGTGCTTCCAGCAGTTTAAAGACATGGACTGTCCAGATTTCTGCAAAAGCTCTAAAACGGGCCCCACACATTTAGAGACACTGCTTAACTCATTTCTCTCAGTGCAGCTACCCTTTATATACTGCCTGGACTCAGCACCAAGTAGTATTATGTGCCTTGGCCTAATATTATTATGACTAAATCTATTTTAAAACCTAACTCCTAAACTATTTATTAGATCTTTGTCATTTTGGTCTCATATTTTCTAAATAAATAGGTACTATTTTGTTAAACTTGTGTGGAGTCTTTTTGTGGTCATTTACTGTGTTGCTGTGATTGTGTTGCACAAATACTTTACACATTGCCTCTGATGATAAGCATGCCTGCTCTGCACCAAGCTACCAGAGGGTGAGCACAAGTTATCTTTAGCCTGTAACTTTCTTGCCCTGACTTGAGTGGTGGGTTCTGCCTGGCTTAGGCATATACCCTAGCCAACCAGAAACCCCATTTCTAACACTTGGTCTGACTCTAGAGAAGTTGTGAATCCAAATCTCGGAATCAGCTCTCTTAGTAACGGTTTTGTTGCTGTAAGACTGTTATTTCTCCTGGTTGGATAAGCCTCAACCCAAAGACAGAAAATGCGAACATTGGCCAAGATGTATCTCAGTTCATTGCACACAGGTAGTTCAATAAAATTGAGCTGCATCCTGTTGAAAGGTCCTCCTGATCTGCCAAATGTGACTCAATACAACTGCTGTGTTTTGCCCTCATTTATCTGCTAACATGTGACACATCTGTGGCACAGGACCTCTGCCATTAATCTGAATCTGGGGTTAAACCAAGTTTGTCGGAATGGCCTAGCCACAGCATCATGGAGCACATGAGCTGTTCCATGGTTAGGCCTATCCATAGGTAGTAACAACTTTTAGGCACAACTCTTCCATCACTTGAAGCCCACGCATCATCTTCATTTCTTTTGACACAACCTGCTCTAACCCAACTCTGCTGTTCTTCCACTGACACCTCCTCTTGCAACCTCTTAACTTCCTCCCAGGTATCTTTAGCAGTTAACAGAAGATTGTGACATGTCTCATCATTTGACTCGTTGGAGTACTCCCCATTAAAGGCAGTACAATTCAAAGCACAGTATCTTGCCACCTCATTGGCATAGTTATTGCAGAGAGTTACATAATAAGTAGCTTTACGGTGTGCAGAGCACTTCACAACTGCAATTTGAGAAGGCAACTATAATGCTTTCAACAGATTATACACTTTATCTCCATTATGAATGGGTGACCCAGAAGATGTCATAAAACCTCTCTGGGACCACAACTGTTCAAAGTCATGAACAACACCATAACCATGCTGACTATCTGTGAAAATAGTCACCTTCACCTGTTCAGAAACACAGCATGCTCTTGTAAGATCAACTAATTCAGTTAATTGGGCAGAAAGGACTCCTTAAAGCCAGGAGGCTTTGACTACACCAGGGATTGTGCAGATTGCATAACCAGCTCTCAGAATGCCATATTGTTTCTTAAACAGGAGCCTTCACTAAACATAAAATAATCAGATTTCGAAAGTGGAATATCTTGGATATCTGGTCTTGGCTTGGTGCATAGTTTAGTGACTTTCTGGACAGTCATGCTCAATTTCATCAAGATAATTTACATCTTTACCATTTACAGACAATGGCAACAGATTTGGTGGGTTCAAAATATTATATTATTTAAGAGAGAGGTTCTGTGCAGCCAGTATGACCTGCTTATAGTGTGCAAGATGTGCACTAGTCATGTGCTGCATTTTAGTGAGAGTTAACAAATTGTCCACATAGTGAGGATAAACACATTCAAAGAATGGCCCATAACAATGCTTTCAAACTGATCCATGTTCTATAGCTGCAACAGCTTTAAGGCAACTGAGCAAAGCCGAAGTCACAGGATCAAAAGTGGTAAAAAAATATGCCACAAGTTTGTTGGTATTTCCATGCATCTAAGTCAAAACTGATAGGGCATCCCTCTGTCTCATAGCAGTACAAAGTAAAACATTTATTATAGTCAGGCATTACCAGAGCAAGGGAATGACAGTGATTTTCTCTCAGCTCTGTGAAGGCATGTTTGCAGTTGTCATCCAATGGTACCGGATCATACACATCTTTGTGTGTCAGCCTCTGTAATGGCTTAGTCACCAGTGAAAAGTTTAGTATACACTGGCAACAGTAGCCCACTATTCTCATAAACATCCTGATTTCTCTCTGTGTGGTTGGTGGATTAATTTTAAGAATCTTTGTTATTCTTCCTTGTCACCAAATGGTACTGGATCTGTAGAGGCTTGACCAAAAGGGAAAGGTTTGGAATCCACTGGTCACAGTAGCCAACCATTCCCCAAAACATCCTGACTTCTTTCTGTGTCTTTGGGGGATTACTTTTCTGATTTGCTGAGATTCTTTCTTGCAATACCTTCCTTGCACCTTTCTCGATATTGTGATCTACATACAAGACTTCTTTCTTTCAGTACTCCAATGTAGTCTAGGAAACTTTGGGACAGATTTAACAGAAAATGATGGTGCGCTGCTTTGTGCTAAATTTGGCAGCGTCACACACCGTAATTTTCAAAACGTAGGGACGCGCTGTATTTACTAGAATATGGCGCATCCATGTTTTCCCCTGTGCTGGCACTAAATTTGTGACTGTGCACCAACGCAGCAACCCTTGCACCATAGTACAAGGATGGCTGCGTTGAGGAAGACCTTCCTGCACAAAAAACATCTTGAATGGCAATTTGCTCTTTCTATGTGTGCTGCAGAATGCAGCACACATAGAAAGAGCAAGAAATTAGGAGAAATTAAAGCATTTCTCCTCGTTGTGCCATGCTAACACCACCCCAGAGGGGGCATTAGATTTTGGCGCTGCCTCAGGTTTACGAAAACCTGTAAATCTGAGGCAGTGTCAAAATGCAATGGGTGTTGCTGTGGCACGCCCACAGCAACACCTATTGCACTCCCCTTCCATGCAAAGTGCTGCATATGAAGGGGCCATATTTACAAAGTGGCGCCTTGTAGATATGGCACAGGGCATGGCACCACCAGAGCGTCACAAAAAGTGACGCTCCAGTGGCGCAAGGGGCTCTTAAATATGCTCCTATATATACATTCTCAGTTAAGTGATTCAGGGCAATTGTATCTTTCCTGCAAGCTTCTTGAATAGTTGATGCCACTAGTAGGTCACCAATATACTGAACCAGAACTAAGGAGTAGGGCCTTTTAAGTGACTCTAGATTATTTTTCAAGATCTGGTTAAAGATGAAAGGGTTCTCAGTATACCCTTGTGGGACTCGGCCTAATGCCAAAACATGACTGCCAAATCAAATCACAAAGAGAAACTGACTGTCCTTGTGCAACAGTATGGAAGAGAAAGCTTGGCACAAGTCAATCACAGTGAGCCACTCTGCTTCACATTAAATTTGGAATAAAGCCACTGCTGGATTCGGTAATAAGGGACAACATGGAACAACAATTTAATTCGCCTTTCTAAGGTCCTGGGCCATGCAGTTGTTAGAAATTGGGTGTATAATTGGCAAAGGTATACACATTGTCCAAGTAGGGACCACAATCCTTGTTAGAGTAAGTCACAACACAACCTAAATTATCACCAAGCAGGCTTAACTTAGAAGGCAGTGTAAAGTATTTGTGTGATAATTCACATAGTAACATAGTGAGAATACCACAAAAAGACTCCACGCCAGGTTAGAAAAATAGAGAATATTTATCTGAGTAAAACAAGACCAAAACAACAAACATCCATCCTGTTGAAGCTGAGATATTACTTTTTAGAGATTAAGGGGCTCATTACGACCTGGGCGGTTGATAACGCGTCTCACCCTAGGTAATTTACTTAGTCTGGGACTCGTTTTAGGCCAATGAATCTTTTGACCCTGATTGGAGACACCTTAAGACGAGATAACTAATCAGCACATCAATCGATAGGTTAACAGTCTCATCAATATTCCCAACCGCAAATTAATCAAATCAGTTAATGACATTAATAGGAATCCAACTCACCATGACCTTTCAGCCATGAGTACCCACACAAAATGTAGTAATAGTTAGGATATTTATTCCCTTTTAGTTACACTCTACTAGCAAGTTTATTAGAGTTTATTAGTCTCAAAACCAGGAAACACACCAATAAGGTCACAATATGGCAACTTGAGTAAGATTTAAGCAAAGCAAAGATGATAAACATTAGAACAAAACACGGCGTCAACATGGATCTATTTGGCAGAGTAACATTAGCGCATTTATTCAGCACAGCAAAGATTCAGTCATTTTGTCCGTTTGCACCCAATATTAGTGAATTCCTTGACTAACCTCGAATTAGCATCAGCATGTTGGGCTGCATGCAAAACAATTTAGTAACACAAATTTGGAAAACATCTAACTATGGTCTCTGTCAAAAGCAGTTGGTACCTAGAAAGGAAAGGCAAGCAGACTATTACAATTTTATTATCATATAGTTACCCTCCGTAATGGGTCAGCATACAGAGTCAGTCTTCGTCCTCAAGACAGTAGTCAATTCGCCATTCAGCCAGGATAGAACAGCAAAGTCTCAGCTAACGGGGCAGAAAGTTCTTCCCTCTTAAGGAGGTGAAGTAAATAGATATCAGGCAAGGCAAGGTGAGGATGGTTTTGAAGAATCAAAGCAGCAAAGGTAAAGCGGAATGCCAGAGTAACAGCAGGGGTGTCCCTCTAATGGCTGATGTCTCCTTGTGACACGACGTTAAATTGAATTTGCCAGACAAGTCTCTAATTTCCCATTGGTCAGTATTTGGTGCACCACTATCTCTGTCCAATGGTTGAGTGGTCACCTTACTAGAAATTTCACCTAAGACAGTTCTCATACAGTTCATTGGCTCCTGTGATTTACGTCTTCATCGGGTGAGAGGAAAAGTTACACGCAAGGCTTCAGTCAGTAGCTCCATTGTCTTCACCAGTTCAGGCGACCTTGTACCTGTTGCGAATTACATTGTTGCATTCAACAAGAATGCCTCCTTGGGCAAGTCGGGTCTCATGAGAAAGAATTTACTATGGTTACACACATCTCTAACTTCTGGAAAAGTACAGCTACTCGTCCTTAGGAAGACAGCACAGTGCATGTTAGAAAAACACGTTTAGTATGAGACCAGGCAGCAAGGCCCAGACTCTTGCTAACTAAGGCCTAATGATTTATTCAACAAACCCTTAACATATAATTCTTAATGCTAAAACAGAATCATACATTAGTAGATTAATAATTCATTATTAGTCAATTTCATTAATCATCGTATACATTGATGGCCACTCCCCGAGGGCACATTTTAAATGCGTACATTAGAAACATTTTAATGCTTTTTCTATGCAGCTTCATTACACATTATTTTGCAAGCAGTTCATGTTAATTCTGATTATAAAAGCTACACTCCAACAAGGTCGGCGATATGTGGCGGTAAGTACCGCCAACAGGCTGGCAGTACTTATCGCCATATTATGACATTGGCGGGTTGGCTGAAGCCAATCTGCCTATGTACCACTCCGACTGCCACAGCGGTAACAGCCGCCGGGCTGGAGAAATCCATCAACATCCCCGGCAGCCGTCACTGTTCCGCCTTCGGGATTATGACCCCGCCTACCGCCATGGTTTTCGTGGCTTTCTTAACACCACGAAAACCAAGGCTGTAGGCACAATCAGTGACTGGGAATTCCTTCCCTGTCATTGAGAGGGGCTCCCCCCTCCAGTTAGCCCCTTCTACCTCTCCAAAGCCCCCCACACATTTACGCCCCTTCACACACACGCATACACACACTCATTCTCACATGCATGCACACATGCATACATCCATTCACACACACATCCACACACACTTTCATACAGACACGCATTCACATCACACAACATACACACACTCACACCTCCATACATGCACACACACATTCAACATGCAACATCCCCCCGCATCCATACACACACAAACATTCACACATACCCCCCCACACACACACAACACACCCCACCCCTCTCACCTGTCGAATACCCGACTTATCTGTGTTCAGGGGGTCCACCGGTAGGAGACAGGGTGCTGCTGCCACCAGCTGCGTCTGTCAGCAGAACACCGCCGGGCCGTATTATGGGTCATAATATGGCTGGTTGCAGTCTACTGGTGTGGCGCTGCTGGTGGCTGCAGTGCCACCTTACAGCCATTCTTCTGGCGGAAATCTGGCTGTGGTCATGATACAGCAAATGGCTGATAGCCACGGAGAAGGTATTTTGGCAGCCGGCGCTGCAGCGGTAGCCGTTTTTTACCGCCAATCTCAAAATGAGGGCCTAAATGTGAAAACAGTGCTTAGAAGTCACTAGCGGTCAAATCGTTACTTCAGGTTGTGAGGGACAGGTGCGATCTAAAATCCAGGCCAACAGTGATGGAGGATAGCTGGCTACAAAACCCATGGAGGGCTGAAACAGTACCTTTGGTGGAGCAATGCAGAGATGCTGGGGGCATAATACGTCAATATTTTATATGCAGTCAGGCCACTGCATAGTCTGCAGGCTCCGTTGAGGTAAATACGATTCATCATCATTAGGCAGCTGCAGCATCAATTGTTCTGCTGCGCTCGTGGTGACGTATCGATTTTTAGTCTCACACAGCCATGCAGTCCACAAGACCATCATCAGGACAGTGTCAAATACAGAATATCACCTAAAATGCTGGTCCAACACCAAAAAGCATACATAAATCACACCATAAATTAAAAATATATTCACAAAACAAACAAACAATACACCACCAGACCCATTTGCATTGTTTACCCCACAAAACCCACAAAAAAGACAATGTGGCCAAGGTGCAAAGGCAAATACTCTTCCACCACCCGTAGGACCTTGAGGTAACTTTTGCTTATAGCAGTATGGTTTGTGTGTTTTTTCTGGCTTGTAGTAGAATTCTGATTCCATTGATGTACTTTTTTCTTTTTTGATTATTGGTGTAAATGATCCTTTGGAAATTCATTTCAGTATATTAGGTGATTTCCAATGCTGGCCTATGAGAGGAGCAGGCTTCCCTATAGTGAAAAACAACTTTGGGAGTATTTCACTACCAGGACATGTGAAACTAAAAAGTATGTGTTCTGCCTTTTAAATACACTACACTCTGCCCTGTGGGTCACATAGGGGCTACTTTAGGGGTGGCATATGTAATGAAAGGGGAGTTTAAGGCTTGAAATGCCAATTTGAGGTGGCAGAAAAATGGCACACACAGGCCTTGGAAAGGCAGGCCTGAGACATGGTTAAAGGGCTACTTATGTGGATGGCACAATCAGTGCTGCAGACCCAGTAGTAGTATTCAATTTACAGGCTCTAGGCACATATAGTGCACTTTACTAGGGACTTATAGTTAAATTAAATATGCCAATTGTGTAGGAGCCAATGTTATCATGTTTAGGGGAGAGGGCACAAGCACTTTAGCACTGCTATGGTAAAGCATGCAAAGTCCTAAAACCAGCAAAAACTAGATCAGAAACATGGAGGGAGGCAGGCAAAAAGCTTAGGGAAGACTTAACTAAGACTGTTAGGTCTAACAGTGATATTTTCCACTAGGCTTCCGCAGTCCCATTAAGTGAGAGTTACATGGACTTCCCATTATCTCTCTTATAATTCCCTGTTCTATCAATGAATCGATTATTGGAGTTATTTACAGCAATTGTTTCAGGTGTCATGTTGTATGAATGAATTCTCTGGTACACAGTATTTGGTTTCACATTTATCTTGAAAGGCTCAAATCCTTTAATGAGTCCTATCTCTTATCATGAAAAGTTCCAAACTTGATTGGACTAAATATTTTTTACATCTTCAGGTATGTCATTACAAGACAACATTGGGTACAATGTGACACTCTGGGTTTGATTCACAATTTTAAAAATCGAATCTTCATCATTCTTATGGATCTCAATATCATATGTGGTACAACTGATGGAGCAATTCAATTTGCACAGCAAGTTGCGTCCAAGCAGACTTGAAGAGTTTGAGTAACATACCAGAAATTGATGCTTATTTTCAAAAGAACTTTATTTTTACAGGGGCAGCTTCTGTTACTGGGTTGGACAATTGTTAATCTGCAACTCCTACAACTCAAATTCTCTTTTTTTAAAGGGGCAAGTTAGGTAGTTTTGCTGTTCTTACAATAGAGCAAGTAGCACTTGTGCCTACTACAAATGACTCATGGTGACCATTCACATCACCATCCACATATGGACCACACTGATCCACATTCAAGGAAGAACCTAGCATGAATTCCTCTTCCTGCTTGGGGCATCTGAGCTCAAAACAATTCTGAAAAGTCATCATTAATTAGATCAATTAAAGGAAACTGTTCTGGTGCTCATTTGAGTTTTGCACTCAGCTTCTCTGAACTCTCTGCGTTTGAACTTCATTATTGCCTTGCGCTTGTACCATTCCATCATTCTGTATCCAATTTTTAACTGCATTAAGGGGATATGCCCTCTTCCAATATCCCAACTTGCCGCATGTGTTACATGGGTTAGTTCTCTTCAAAGTCGGCACATCCACAACTCCACTTTGATCTGAAGGAACACCATGTTCTCTTCTTGCTGCTGGAAATTATTAACTCCCTGTTGTTGTACTCTTTGAATGCCACCAATATTCCCTGCAAACTGATGTCTGGCTCCAATCCCTAAACAAATCTGAACACAAAATGAGCCATGTCATTAGCCTCTATGGTCTCGGTACCTTTGACATGCTTGAAAGCCTGCAACAATCTCTCATAATACAAATGTATTGAGTCCTTAGATTCTTGAGTCATTCTGTCAATTCACAAACAATGTCTTTAGGGGACACCTTGTTTTTCAAAAAGCCAATTACCTTATTATACTTTTTCATCACCTCCTCAGACTGCGCATTTGTTACTGGATCTCTTGGAGGTCCACTATCATGCCATTCAACAGCATCCTTACACACAGTCGACAATTCCCTCGGAACGACAATGTCAAACAAAGTTTTTAATTGTTCCCATAGGCATTTTAAAAGTATCACATACATTCTGTTTGCTTATTCCACTCCACTGGTTTTGCTCTCAATTTTGGGTAATCACTTGTGAAGGGCAAAATATCACTTCTACTCCAAGGTACATGAACATATCGTCTACCAGTAATTTTTCACATTTCCCTCAACCTGATTTCCTCCTGTTGGAGGCAAATCTTTTTTTTTTGTTTTCTTTGCCCATCTTCCTTCCTATTTGTTTAAAGCTCCCCATTTCTCAATGCACAAAATTAATTCTCTAATCTGCAATTTCATTGCAAGAGGTTTCATGTTCAATATATCCTTGTCACTAAACTCTACTCTGTAATTTCTCTTCAGGGTTTTAATTTCTCAAAATTAACATCATATCTCTGGGCTAATTCAGCTAGTCTGTCATAAGCTTGTCCTACATGTTTTGTAATGTCTTTGCACACAAACCGCAGTTCGTCTTCAGTGTAAACATCTAATTGGACTGTATCCATACTTCCCAATATCATTTAATTTAATTCTAATTTCAATCTGGATGTATCTAATGGTCCATCCCACTCTGGGGTGTGTTGGGCTCTTGTACTGCAATTCATTCTCCTGCTGCACCTGCAGGACTCAAATTATTCAGCTGAGCAGCAAAACGTTGCAAACTTACAGGAGTATTCAGAGATGCTTCTGTTCTTGAAGGACCTGCAATTGCTAGATCTGGAGTATTTGCAATCAACATATCTTCTGGAGTGTTGAAGGGCAACATCCTATGCAGGGTACTACATCCAACATTTGGTGTCCATTCTGGTCTTGGCACAAAATACAGGGAGGGTCTCTAAGGAAACCTCGCATCAGGAGCAAATTCTGCCTGAAACACGTGTAGGGGTCAATGGTCTTGGCATAAAATTATTTCTCTCTATCACTGAACTGCTTAGGCTCACAAAACATTGTACGCAGTTTGATGAAAAACCATTTTGCACAACTGGACTATTCAGGACTTTCTGAACATGTGGGATATTTAATGTGCATGGATTATTCCCAGTCATGCATGGAGCATATAATGGAACAACAGGACCTATTGTCACTGAAATGATTAATGCATCTGGGTTCATGTAATTCATTGGATTCTGAGGAAATGCTATTCCTACACCCTGTCCTGTCAAACTAGTATTTAAGGTGTGCCCTGTTTGTTTCAAGGTAAAATTTTACACAGGATGATGTGGACTAAAATTCTGCACAGACTGACTCGAATTAAAATTCTGTGCTGGCTGATTCATGTTAGAACTCTGCACTGACTGATTTGTAGTAAAGCTCGGAACTGGTTGTTTTGAATTAGGAGTCTGTCCTACTAAACTATTTGAATCTGGCACTATCCGATTAGAGGTCTGTTCAACTGGTGCAGTAGGCATATCAAAAGTCATAGTTCTCACTGCTTCACCTGCTGCTCCTATCGGCTCAGAATTGTATGGTGGCGGACTGTTTAACTATTACTAAATGATCATCCAAATCACTCTCATAAGTTTCAGCATTTTTCTCAGTATCTGCCTTTTCGGTCTTTTTCTTGCTCTTTGGTTTAGTGCTGTGTCTTTCCTCACTAGTAATCTGGATACAACCAAGCTCCCTCGATGTCTGCTCTCCAGGCTTTTTGCTAACCATCCCATCTTGCCTCTGAAACTGTCCTTTTTGCTTTCCTTACTCTAGTCTCATACTTATATAACTGTTTTTGATGAGCCATCTGTTCCCAAGTATTAAGTGTTTCAAATTGTGTGGGTCTTGGAGGTGGTTTCATCTCATAAAGAATGTGCCTCAGGTTTTCAATGATTCTTAAATTAAATGTTCCAGAGAGAGGAAATACTACTGTACCTTCTTTCTCTGTAATCTTATGCCACTGTTCAAGCCACAAACATACATGAATAACTTTTTGGGACAAAACATGATGACCTAATTCTGTTCCCGCAATTTCCTTACTATGTTCTCAACCAATAGCAGCACAAAACTGTATGACGTAGTCCATCAACACCAGGGCAGCTGTACACCAACCAACCAAAACCAGAGAGGCACACAATGATGTAAATTGTACTCGTTGCAGCAGCCTACCCTCCTTCACAATTTCTCGCATGATCACTCTTCATGCAAACCTAATGCAAATACTACAAGCAAAAAACAGAAACCTGTCTGCTCACTATAGTATAGGGTAAAAAGAAGTATGGCTCTACACTTTGACACAATGAATGAGACTCGACCAGTGAATCTCACTCCGATTGATACAGTTCCTCCATGTGCACACAGGATTCACTAATACCAAACACCCACACTCGCACAAGGAAAACTATTGGCACTTTCTACGATGTCTTATAACAAGCACTTTACACTGCAGACAATAAATGAACCAAGGGGGTCATTCTGACCCCGGCGGTCAGAGACCGCCGGGGCCAGGGTCGGCGGAAGCACGGCCGACAGGCCGCCGGTGCCCCGCAGGGCATTCTGACCGCGGCGGTTCGGCCGCGGTCAGATGCGGAAAACCGGCGGTCTCCCGCCGGTTTTCTGCTGCCCTTGTGAATCCTCCATGGCGGCGGAACTCGCTCCGCCGCCATGGGGATTCTGACACCCCCTACCGCCATCCTGTTCCTGGCGGGTCTCCCGCCAGGAACAGGATGGCGGTAGGGGGTGGCGCGGGGCCCCTGGGGGCCCCTGCAGTGCCCATGCCAATGGCATGGGCACTGCAGGGGCCCCCGTAAGAGGGCCCCACTTTGTATTTCAGTGTCTGCTATGCAGACACTGAAATACGCGACGGGTGCCACTGCACCCGTCACACATACCCACTCCGCCGGCTCCATTCGGAGCCGGCTTCCTCGTGGGGAGGGGTTTCCCGCTGGGCTGGCGGGCGGCCTTCTGGCAGTCGCCCGCCAGCCCAGCGGGAAAGCCTGAATGGCCTCCGCGGTCTTTCGACCGCGGAGCGGCCATATGGCGGTTCCCGCGAGGCGGGCGGCGGTTGACCCCCCAAGTGTTTTCTACACTTTTGCATTACCCTGGGATGTTGAGCCACGATGGACCCGTTAACCAACACAACTTCTTAGCAGAAGGCGCCACACTCACACAAAACTTTGAAAACTCCACAGGGCACTTCACAGCATAACACTTCATCGCAATCTTTAGCAAAAACAACACAAGCACAAACCCTATTAATACACATCTGCTGCAAACGAACAATACAGGAACTCCATCAATCTTCAGAACAGACCATGGGACAAAACCTTTCGGGGTGGGAAATTCACATGACAAAATTGAGGGATTCTTAACACTCCACCTAATTATTTTCCTCCCTCATGGGCGTAACCACTAATTTGCTACCCAATTTGGGAAATCTTTTGTTAGTTATGCTTTTAATGAGGGCAACAGGTATTGTCATCCAGCATAAAGGGATGGAAAAGTTAGGCATCAAGCAACAGATCAAAATGACAGTATGACCCATGTAGCCAAACAGTTGGGAATAAAGTTATGAATTTTATTACATACTCATGTTCAAGTTTATGTAAATGATTCTCACAACAAGACTTAAAGATACAGAATCACCATGGATTGTCACAGGTGACAGAAAAGCCTTAATCAAACTAACATCAAAAGGACTAAACACTCAACAATAGCAATAAATACAAAACAAAACAGAACTATCTGGTGATTTGAAAACAAGCGTTGTTCAGTTCTCTAAAGCATGAAGGAAATTTAAGAGTCATCTAAGTTAGCTAGCTAGAACAAGGGAAATTCCCAACAAATTGGCAGAAATTAAATTAGCACATGATGGGCTAAAACACAGGAGGGCATAAAGTAAAAATAAAATAAAGGTCAAACAGAATTTGTAAAAACAATATCTGGGGCAAAATGTGGTTAAAGAAAGTTGGCAAAAAGTAGGTGAAATAGGAAGGTGTCAGCATTTCAGAAGCAAGTCAAGTATCTTCTTCTTGGGTCAGAGGACAATTTCTAAGCCTCAGCAAAGTATTGTAAATGAAGTGCAAGAGCACAGAGGTCTGTACCTATCAGAGTCCCAGGGGATCCAGAAATAAATGCCACTGATCTGACTGCAGAATGATATATTAAAGTCCAAAGTGACTGATAATTTGTCCTTCAACTGTATAACATCAATCAGAAGACTTCACTGTTCAATCAAAGTCTCTTGCATGACATTCACATAAAATATCTAGAAAGACTCCCATTACCGACATGAGAAAGGCATCCATCTTTGCTCATTTGTACGGTTTGAAACCATTGAATATAGTCCATTTCCATGGTTCCTCAATGTACTGGGTTCAAGGTTACTTTCTCAGGCTCACTATGGGTAAAACAATAGGTCATCTATTTCCAAGCTTTCATTTCATGGGAACGGAACCTGAAAGTAATGGCATGTTAGCAAGAATAATTAAACATTTTTTTACATGTTTAGTGAAACAGGGCCTTACAGGCTAACTAAGGTGAATTGAAATGGCACTTTAATTTATATCAAGCAAGGCACATATAACATTCAGAATTATAAATCCATCTTTAATAAGCTTTGTTGGTGTCCCTGTTACAGTAGATTTTAAATGAAATTACCCTGTTAATGCATTTCTGTAGATACAGCACAGAACTACTTTTTCTGACATTAACATGTAACATTTAAAACATTTATTTTTAGAAATTCATTATTGTTCTAGTGAAAACTATTAACTAACATGATAAAGAAACACTTGAAATCAAAATGAATAAGTTGCACGAGTGTATAAATCAAGATGGCCGCCTCCCTCTAATCTTCCGAAATGCCCACATACATGACAATAATTTATGAATATTAAAGGCAAGTTTTACCTTTTTCAGGAGTGTAAGCTAATCCTGTCAGGTCAGCATTTTATATAGAAACTTTCTATGGAATATTGAAGGTGTTTCTCTCCCGAGCCTTCCACCGGTCTCTTTACTGCAGTGCTGCTGAAACTCTGGTCAAGAAAATGGAGCTATATTCAGGAAAGGGTGCGACTGAGGCCTAAAACACCTCCAGAGCTGGTTTTAGCTGCTGCACATCCTTCTTTTGTGGAGACTTTCATCTATGGATCTGATTACAGCTTTGGTGGTTCAAATGAGCCAACTGGCAAAGCCGCGGAGTGGTGGCTGCTGTCATACCAGCAGCCTCCCCATAGTCGTATTACGATGCTTCCACTGGGCTGACTGGTGGAAACATCGTATTACGACATTTCCTCCAGTCAGACTGGCAAAAACAGTGCCACAGCATTGGCCTCAGCTCCCTTAAGGAAGCCGAGGCCAATGCCGTAGTACATCAAGACTTTGCCCAGGAAACAGTTAAAATCCACAAAGAGTTCACTTCAACGCAGACCAAGATTAAGATGTTATGGTTTTAAATACGGTATTTTTGATTTGTCAAACATGAGACTATGAAAACTTGGTTTCCCTAGCTCCTTTCAAATCCCTGACGATCTTCGGCCTTCCTTCATCAACATTCTCCTCTGTCCATGGAAACAAAAGAGACTGATATCTGAATATTTTCTTACATATTTTTTTCTCATAATTAGACAATTTGTCGAATTTATTTACGAGGGCATTGTTTAGGCAGGTCATTCTTGAACAAGCATGTGTGTGATTTCAGAATATTATTCATGTTTTATGTTGTCTTTTCTATGTTTGTTTTTGTCTTTCCTTTTCGCCCCATCTATCTTTGAAGCTACCTGTTACTCTTACTGACTAACTTTTTCCTCCTTTACTACTGTCTTTTTTCATTTTTGAATATGTATAACGTTAATAGAATTAAAATTGTTTCTTTTAATGTTAAGGGTCTACAACACCCTGTTAAGCATATTACATTTTTAGACTACTTTTCGAGGCATAAAGCTGATATTTGTTTACTTCAGGATACTCATATAGATGATTCAGTATTATCTTATATTAATAAAAAATAGTTTGGTAACATTATTTATTCTCCTGCAAGTCACAAGAAAAATTGATTTGTTCTTCCTTTTAGCAAAAAAATGACATCTTCAAATACTAAGCAAAGGGTTGTGATATTACATTCCAATGGTCGTTATATTATAGCAAAAATTAAAATCAATTATACCATTCTACACATCATTAATGTTTATGGCCCAACAAATGATGTCCCTCATTTTTGGTCTCTATTTACCTCTGAATCACTTAGATTAGTTAATGCCCCTCTCATTATTGGAGGTGAGTTTAACTTAATATATCACCCCTTGTTGGGTAGAACTTCCCAAACTAAATATCACCATCCTAAAGCTTTTTTCACTCTTAAGTCCTTTTTTAAGTCTACCAAATTTATAGATGTTTGTCGTTTGCATCATCCAACAGAGAAACATTTTATAATTTTCTTTAAACCCCATAATTACTATTCTCAAATTGATTATTTTTTAATATCCCATCAATTAATCCACTTTGTTTTTGATCATACTATACATAATATTGATATTTCTGATCATGCACTCACTTCAATTGATTTACAACTTAACTCCTCTCAAAGATCCCACTGTCGATTGTGTATGAATACAAACATTGTCCTTAATGAAAATAATAAATCAAAACTTTTGTCAGCAATACACTGGGACATGAAGATTGTTGATCTTGCTGACAAAGCTTTCTTTGCCTTTAGGGGACTATGATAAAAAAGCAGACTCTTGTTCATTTATTGCACACCATTCTACATTGATTAAACATTACTGAACTCCTTAACAGGGTTTAATTGTCCTTCTTATCATAGTTTCCTGACTAGGTAAGAAGTGCATTGGCTAAAGCATCCATATCTGACCACTGCACAAAGTAAAGGAATTGGACTATCTGAAGCACAGTAGCATTGAACCAATGGCTGCACAGGCGTTTGCATGACAGAACTGTAAAATCTGCATTTGTGGCAACAATACTAGATGGTTGAAAGCAAGGCATAACATCCATCTATGTCTGTCTATCTATCTATCTTGTTAATCCTCAGTACTGTCTGTTTTCTTCCCAATTGCACCTTTTGCACCAATTCAATTGTCTTTACCATTTATCTCCTGTCTTTCTAAGAAACATAGGGGGTCATTCTGACCTCGGCGGTAAAAGCTGTTTACCGCCGGTCAGAAGGCCGCCACAATACCGCCGCGGCCGCGGTTAGCCGCTACGGACATTCTGACCCACAACTGCAAAACCTCCAAAAATCCGACCTCCACTGCAGTCCGCCACATCAGCGGGCAGTGGTAAACTGGAGATGACCAAACCTCCACCGCCACCGCCACGCCAACAGAAATACGCCCATGCCATTACGACCCGCAAATCCACGCGGCGGTCTTTCAAACGCGGTAGTCCATTGGCGGTACACACCGCCGCGGTCAAAATACACACACCTTTACAAAACTCTACCACATTGGACAATGTGAAAGGCACACACCTGAAACACATACACACACCACACCCACACACCCAATACAATATAAAACACACACCCACATCACCCACAAACCCCTACTAACAAAAATCAGAGACGAAGGAGAGAGAGAAACATCACAGAATAGAGACCTACATCACACAGAGGCACACTACACCATCACACACACCACATAGAAGCACAAAGCACCACACACCAACACACACATCACCACATACAACACCCCACACCTCATACACACCACCCCATGGCACCCCAAAGGCACCCACACTTTTTGGACCAAGAACTCCGGGTCATGGTTGAGGAAATCATGAGAGTTGAACCGCAGCTCTTCGGCTCACAGGTGCAGCACACAACCATAGCCAGGAAGGCGGAGCTATGGCAGCGGATCGTGGACAGGGTCAACGCGGTGGGACAGCATCCCAGAAATAGGGACGACATCCGCAAACGCTGGAACGACCTACGGGGGAAGGTGCGCTCGATGGTCTCGCGACACAACATCGCAGTGCAGAAGACTGGTGGAGGACCACCACCCACACCACCCGAATTCACAGCATGGGAGCAAGAGGTACTAAACATCCTGCATCCTGATGGCCTCGCTGGAGTATCCGGAGGAATGGACTCTGGTAAGTACAAGCTCAACTACTTCACCCCCCCCCCAGCATGCTAACCACCACCCCCACCCTCACCCCCAACCCCCCATCACACATCCTCCCTGAGAATGTCTCTCCAGCACAACCCACCCAACACCATCCCCTGCATGCCACCACAAACTATGGACACCCATCACCTAAGCATGACCACTGCACATACCTATCCCCCCCCCCACAAAACACCCTCACAACACCTCCCCCAAGGGAATGCCATCACTGGGGGACAAGGGCACCCATAAATCGCACGCAATTGCACACACAGAAACAATAACCATACTCTCTTACCCCATGCAGGACCCGAATGACAACACACCGGTGAGGAGGGACCAGAAATGTCCATCCCACCCCCGGAAGAGGCCCCTAGTGATGACAGCAGCTCTGTCGACCTGGACCCTGATGACCAGCCCGGACCATCGGGGACCTCTGGACAGTCGGTTCCCCTCAGGCAGCCACAGGCCACTGCAGACCCAACCCCCTCTGGGAACAACAGCACAGCTCCCACCCAGCGGGCCCATGCCTCTGTCTCTAGGACAGGTCAATCAGCGGTGTGTCTGCCACTACAGGGCACCCAGGGTAACCCACCACCCCAACAACAACAGGGACCTGGGGGCAGTGGTAGTGGGCACACCGTCCAGGGGACAGAGGCCGGGGGAAACCGGGCAACTCGGAGGGCTGCTGTGCGACAGGGGGGGGGAGGAGAGGCCCAGGGAACCCACTCTCCAAGAGGCCCTCACCACCATCATGGCAGCCTACCACCACTCACAAGAGACGATGGCGACGGTACTGGCCAGGTTCCAGGAGATCCAGGCACAGCAGGAGGAACGCTACATGGGGTTCAGCGACCAACTAACCAACATCTCTACCGCTATGGGGAGCATAGTCCAGGCCCTCGACCGTATAGAGGACACGTTTCGGGACCATGTGGCATCACACAGGGCCCCTGTCACTAGCCCGGAACAGGAACAGCCTACCACCTCCGCCGGCACTAGTGGACAGGAGGCCCCACCACAACGACAGGCCACCAGCACCCCACCTCCTGCTGAACAACAACCACCCCGCAAGAGGAGCCTGAGATCCAAAAAATCGACAGAGTAGGATGTCAAGACCCCCGCCAGCATCAGATACCCCCTGAAGTCCTCCCACTGTCCCACATTGCCACCCTGTCAAACCTTGAACTGCCCCTGCTCCATCCTTCCACAGGCATATGGACAATGCACCTGTGAGACTGAGAACTGGACTCCGCCATGGACATTACTCCACCCCCACCCATCACCGTTTGACTAGAATGTACCATCATCTTGCACTAAAAATAAATCACTCATTGCACTGAAATCAAACAGGACTCAGCCTGTATTATTTACAAATGTATAACACATTACATATCAATTACGTTCTGTTAACTTTGTGCTGAACGCATACCGAGGTCACTTAGCATTAGTCCATGGGCTAACCAAGCAGAAGTCATGCAGTGGGTCATACAGCACTGAAAAGGGAACGGAAAATCAAACATCAGTTTTAAAGTTCTGGGGGGAAATAGACAAAGTTGAGATGCAGGAGGCTTTCAGGAAATGTAAAATGGCATGGGTGATTCTTACCTGTGTGCTACTGAAAATACTGTTCTATTACTCTGTCCCTGTTGTCTGTGTCGTCTTCTGAGTCTTCCTCCTCTTCACTCTCCGCAGGCTCCACAGCTGCTTCAACACCACCATCTGCACCATCCTCCTGCAGGAAAGGAACCTGACGTCGCAATGCCAGATTGTGAAGCATACAGCAGGCCACGATGATATGGCACAACTTCTTTGGTGAGTACATCAGGGATCCCCCTGTCATATGCAGGCACCTAAACCTGGCCTTCAGGAGGCCAAAGGTCCTTTCTATGATCCTCCTAGTTCGCCCATGGGCCTCATTGTACCGTTCCTCTGCCCTTGTCCGGGGATTCCTCACTGGGGTCAGTAGCCAAGGCAGGTTGGGGTAACCAGAGTCACCTATTAGCCACACACGTTGTCTCTGTAGCTGCTCCATCACATAGGGGATGCTGCTATTTCGCATAACATACGCGTCCTGGACTGACCCAGGGAACTTGGCATTTACATGGGATATGTACTGGTCAGCCAAACAGACCACCTGGACATTCATCGAATGGTAATTTTTCCTGTTTCTGTACACCTGCTCATCGTCTTTTGGGGGCACCAAAGCCAAATGGGTCCCATCAATGGCACCAATGATGTTGGGGATACATCCAAGGGCATAGAAATCACCCTTCACTGTAGGCAAATCACCCTCCTCTGTGAAAATGATGTAGCTCCGCATGAGTTTCATCAGGGCAGAGAACACTCTGGACAAAATCTTGGAAAACATAGGCTGAGACATTCCAGATGACATGGCCACTGTTGTCTGGAATGACCCACTTGCCAAAAAATGGAGGACTGACAGAACCTGCACCAGAGAGGGAATGCCTGTGGGTTGGCGGATGGGGGACATCAGGGCTGGCTCCAGCTGGGCACACAGTTCATGTATAGTGGCACGGTCAAGTCTGTAGCTTAGTATTATATGGCGTTCTTCCATTGTCGACAGGTCCACCAGCGGACGGTACACGCGAGGATTCATCCTTCTCCTCGGAAGTCCCAGCGGACGGTGCCTAGGAAGGACAACATGGAGCACCGAGTCAGGCAAACCACAGGTACGTTCACACAGCTTGCACAGTTAAAGAATCGCAATGCATTGAAAGGCGTGTATGTGTGGCAATGCAAGGCCTAGGCCTGTGTGACGCAGTCAAATTTAAGCCATGTGGGCCCTTGAAATGGCGGCTGCCTGACCTGTGAAGTGGGACAATGGGATGTGAGGTCAATGCGCTGGCGTGGCACACCGTGGCGGTAGGCGGTCGAAGACCGCTGTACGAAGTCGTATTGGTTAACATTGAACCCTATGGGATTCAGGAGTCAATGACGATGTGCGCCGGCGGTCGCGGTACGCACCGCCGCAGTACGCACCGCAGCGGGCGTGACCGCCATTTTCTATCTGATTAATCACTCGAGACCTGATCATCCACAGGAGAGGACCTATACTGCAAGTGCTGCTGTGAAGTCGGTCTGGAAGTGACAATGGCTGCTGCGACTGGGGAAAGGGCCCCTGCCTTCACGTCTGAAGAGTTGGAGAAACTTGTGGATGGGGTCCTCCCCCAGTATGCGCTACTCTACGGTCCTCCAGACCAACAGGTGAGTACACTGAGTGCTCCTTGAATGGTCTATGCCTGTGTGGAGTGGGGTGGCTGTCAGTTGGTGGGGTGGGGAGAAAATGAGGAGTGCAACGCACGACAGATGTGAGAATGGGCCACATGGCAAGGTTGGGGAGGGGGGGGGCATTTACTCCATACATGCAGAAATGTGACGTTTTCTCTTTCCCACCCTGTACATGTCAAACAGGTGAGCGCCCATCAGAAAATCGATATTTGGCGTGCCATCGCCAAGGAAGTCCGGGCCCTGGGGGTCTACACCAGACGGGGCACCCACTGTCGGAAGAGGTGGGAGGACATCCGCTGCGGAACCCGTAAGACCGCAGAGACACTGCTGGGGATGGCCTCCCGACCTAGGAGGGGTGCCAGTCGTACCCTGACCCCCCTGATGTCCCGGATCCTGGCGGTGGCCTACCCTGAGTTGGATGGGCGCTTGAGGACAGCACAGCAGACACAAGGGGGTGAGTATCAGCACATTCTGCTATCCTTACGCGCAGTTGAGGCGTCTGGGTGGGGGAGGAGGCCTGTGTGTGACAGTAGGCCAGGGCGCTTTCCGTAGTGTAGTCCCCTCCCTTAGACATGGCCCTGTGCCCCGCCCCCCACCTCTGTAGGGTGCCAAGTGCAGCTATCCATGGTCCTCCATCACCCATGTGCGCGTCTATTGTCCCTAGACCTGTTGGCCTAGTCAGAAGTACTGAGTAGTATACCCCAAGTTCGCGGCTTAGTGCACGAGGCACCTGTGTCTGTCCTCTCCGCCAAGGGTATTGACAAGGCATACACTCAACGTTGTTTTATTTCTCCCCCCACCCTTATTCTTTGTTTTCTTGTGCATTAGCATCATCAGGTGGAGGAGAATTGGCGTCGGAGCACGAGGGAGCTGCAGGTCACCAGGCCCCGGTGGGCACTGACACAGACACCGAGGGCACCAGTGATCCGGAGGGCGAGGGGAGCACCACAACGGGGGCCGGTGGAGACACCAGCGACACGGACACGTCCTCGTTTGGGAGCTCCCTAGCGGGGGCGGCAACATCTGTACCCCCCGCAACAACAGGTACAGCCGCCACCCAGAGCACCAGCACCGCCCTCCCAGCAGCCCCTCAGTCTTCGCTCCGTGCCCGTTCGCCCAGGAAGGCGCGCGTCTCCTTCGCCCCAGGCACCTCAGCCCCTGCCTCTGTTACCCCTGCTGCCCTCAGTGCGGAGCTCATTGACCTGGTGAGGACGCTCATTGTTGGGCAGACTACCCTTTTGAATGCCATCCAGGGGGTGCAAAGGGAGGTGCAACAGAGCAATGCCTACCTGGAGGGCATTCATTCGGGTCAGGCTGCCCATCAACGAGCGTTCACTTCTCTGGCCTCAGCACTGACGGCAGCCATTGTCCCTGTCTCCAGTCTCCCTCTTCTAACTGCCTCCACCCTTTCTCTGTCTCCTGTTCCTCAGCCTATCCCATCCACACCATCAGACCAGCCTGCACACACCTCAACACCCAAGGCCAGCTCATCCAAACATAAGCACCACAGAACACACAAGCATTCACCCAAGCAACACCCAGATGCAGACATACCAACATTCACTACCACCTCTGTGTCCCCCACCTCCTCGTCTCCCTCCTCCCTCCCTGTGACGTCTACACTCACACCTGCGTGCACACTAACATCAGCCAGTTTTTCCATCACCAGCACACCCTCCACTACAGTCCTCACACGTGCAGTCACCACCCCCACTGCCATCTACACGTCCCCTGTGTCCTCTCCCACTGTGTCTGTCACCCCCTCTTCCAAGACACATAAACGCAGGCAGCCACCCAAGCAACAGCCAACCACCTCACGACAGCCTACGTCCCAGTCACCTGCACCCAAGGACAGCACACCTGACTCTCCTACAACCACATCCTCTTCCTCCACTTCTATCACCACTACTCCTACCCTTTACCTTGGTCCAAAGAAATATTACCTCTCCAATCTTAACCTCTTTCCCTCCCCTGACCCACCCCCTCCATCTGGGAAAAGTCCCAAAGGCACCTCAGCCACCACCAGCCCAGCTGCTAAGGTACAAGTGGTGCATGGATTATGGAGCCCACCCTTTGGCGGCAGTGACACTTCACTGAGCAGCAAGGGGACTGCCTGCCCCCCCCCAGGCAAGAGGACCCGGAAAGTGAAGGGCCGCCGTGAGCGGACTGAGACGGCTGCCCCCAAGGAGGTAACTCCGGCCACTTCACCTGCCACAACAGCCAGGGGAGGCAAGGGCCCGAGAGCCCCATCTAAGGAGCGGAAGGGCAGCAGGGCGGAGAGGCCAGCCAGCAGGAGCGCGGAGCAGGAGGGCCCCACACGCCCCATCCCGCCTGCAAGGGACGACACCAAAGGGCCCAGGACTCCGTCTCCGAAGGGGCCTGACACTGCACGTTCGGAGGGCGAGTGAGCAGGTTGTCAAGGCCAGGTCTGACTCCCTACACTGACTGGAAGAGCACCGCTGAACAGGGCCCCGCAATGAAGACAAGCACCGCTGAACAGGGCCCCGCCGTGCAGAAGAGCACCGCTGAACAGGGCCCCGCCATGAAGACAAGCACCGCTGAACAGGGCCCCGCCGTGCAGAAGAGCACCGCTGAACAGGGCCCCGCCATGAAGACAAGCACCGCTGAACAGGGCCCCGCCGTGCAGAAGTGCACCGCTGAACAGGGCCCGCCGTGCAGAAGAGCACCACTGAACAGGGCCCCGCCATGAAGACAAGCACCACTGAACAGGGCCCCGCCGTGCAGAAGAGCACCGCTGAACAGGGCCCCGCCATGAAGACAAGCACCGCTGAACAGGGCCCTGCCGTGCAGAAGAGCACCGCTGAACAGGGCCCCGCCGTGCAGAAGAGCACCGCTGAACAGGGCCCCGCCATGAAGACAAGCACCGCTGAACAGGGCCCGCCGTCTCAAGCACCGCTCCGCTGGGCCCTTCCTGTCAAGCACCGCTCCGCTGGGCCCCGCCGTCTCAAGCACCGCTCCGCTGGGCCCTTCCTGTCAAGCACCGCTCCGCTGGGCCCCGCCGTCTCACGCACCGCTCCGCTGGGCCCTTCCTGTCAAGCACCGCTCCGCTGGGCCCCGCCGTCTCACGCACCGCTCCGCTGGGCCCTTCCTGTCAAGCACCGCTCCGCTGGGCCCCGCCGTCTCAAGCACCGCTCCGCTGGGCCCTTCCTGTCAAGCACCGCTCCGCTGGGCCCCGCCGTCTCAAGCACCGCTCCACTGGGCCCTTCCTGTCAAGCACCGCTCCGCTGGGCCCCGCCGTCTCACGCACCGCTCCGCTGGGCCCTTCCTGTCAAGCACCGCTCCGCTGGGCCCCGCCGTCTCACGCACCGCTCCGCTGGGCCCTTCCTGTCAAGCACCGCTCCGCTGGGCCCCGCCGTCTCAAGCACCGCTCCGCTGGGCCCTTCCTGTCAAGCACTGTTCACGGTTCACTGTGCCCACCATGCATCCTCCATGACCAGTGGACTCTGTTATCCACCTGATGGACTGTGGCTTTGCACTCCCCAGGATGGCACAGTGGGCAAGCCACCCACTGTAGAGACTTTGAGAGACTGTGGCTTTGCACTCCCCAGGATATGTCAGTGGGCATGGTGGGCCCTTCGTGGATCTGAAGACCATGAAGACCGTGGGCCATGAAGACAAGCACCGCTGAACAGGGCCCCGCCGTGCAGAAGAGCACCGCTGAACAGGGCCCCGCCATGAAGACAAGCACCGCTGAACAGGGCCCCGCCGTGCAGAAGAGCACCGCTGAACAGGGCCCCGCCATGAAGACAAGCACCGCTGAACAGGGCCCCGCCGTGCAGAAGAGCACCGCTGAACAGGGCCCCGCCATGAAGACAAGCACCGCTGAACAGGGCCCCGCCGTGCAGAAGAGCACCGCTGAACAGGGCCCCGCCGTGTAGAAGAGCACCGCTGAACAGGGCCCCGCCGTGCAGAAGAGCACCGCTGAACAGGGCCCGCCGTCTCAAGCACCGCTCCGCTGGGCCCTTCCTGTCAAGCACTGCTCCGCTGGGCCCCGCCGTCTCAAGCACCGCTCCACTGGGCCCTTCCTGTCAAGCACCGCTCCGCTGGGCCCCGCCGTCTCACGCACCGCTCCGCTGGGCCCTTCCTGTCAAGCACCGCTCCGCTGGGCCCCGCCGTCTCACGCACCGCTCCGCTGGGCCCTTCCTGTCAAGCACCGCTCCGCTGGGCCCCGCCGTCTCAAGCACCGCTCCGCTGGGCCCTTCCTGTCAAGCACTGTTCACGGTTCACTGTGCCCACCATGCATCCTCCATGACCAGTGGACTCTGTTATCCCCGCCGTGTAGAAGAGCACCGCTGAACAGGGCCCGCCGTGCAGAAGAGCACCACTGAACAGGGCCCCGCCATGAAGACAAGCACCGCTGAACAGGGCCCCGCCGTGCAGAAGAACACCGCTGAACAGGGCCCCGCCATGAAGACAAGCACCGCTGAACAGGGCCCTGCCGTGCAGAAGAGCACCGCTGAACAGGGCCCCGCCGTGCAGAAGAGCACCGCTGAACAGGGCCCCGCCATGAAGACAAGCACCGCTGAACAGGGCCCCGCCGTGCAGAAGAGCACCGCTGAACAGGGCCCCGCCATGAAGACAAGCACCGCTGAACAGGGCCCCGCCGTGCAGAAGAGCACCGCTGAACAGGGCCCTGCCGTGCAGAAGAGCACCGCTGAACAGGGCCCGCCGTGCAGAAGAGCACCGCTGAACAGGGCCCCGCCATGAAGACAAGCACCGCTGAACAGGGCCCCGCCGTGCAGAAGAGCACCGCTGAACAGGGCCCCGCCATGAAGACAAGCACCGCTGAACAGGGCCCCGCCGTGCAGAAGAGCACCGCTGAACAGGGCCCCGCCATGAAGACAAGCACCGCTGAACAGGGCCCCGCCGTGCAGAAGAGCACCGCTGAACAGGGCCCCGCCGTGTAGAAGAGCACCGCTGAACAGGGCCCCGCCGTGCAGAAGAGCACCGCTGAACAGGGCCCGCCGTCTCAAGCACCGCTCCGCTGGGCCCTTCCTGTCAAGCACTGCTCCGCTGGGCCCCGCCGTCTCAAGCACCGCTCCACTGGGCCCTTCCTGTCAAGCACCGCTCCGCTGGGCCCCGCCGTCTCACGCACCGCTCCGCTGGGCCCTTCCTGTCAAGCACCGCTCCGCTGGGCCCCGCCGTCTCACGCACCGCTCCGCTGGGCCCTTCCTGTCAAGCACCGCTCCGCTGGGCCCCGCCGTCTCAAGCACCGCTCCGCTGGGCCCTTCCTGTCAAGCACTGTTCACGGTTCACTGTGCCCACCATGCATCCTCCATGACCAGTGGACTCTGTTATCCCCGCCGTGTAGAAGAGCACCGCTGAACAGGGCCCGCCGTGCAGAAGAGCACCACTGAACAGGGCCCCGCCATGAAGACAAGCACCGCTGAACAGGGCCCCGCCGTGCAGAAGAACACCGCTGAACAGGGCCCCGCCATGAAGACAAGCACCGCTGAACAGGGCCCTGCCGTGCAGAAGAGCACCGCTGAACAGGGCCCCGCCGTGCAGAAGAGCACCGCTGAACAGGGCCCCGCCATGAAGACAAGCACCGCTGAACAGGGCCCCGCCGTGCAGAAGAGCACCGCTGAACAGGGCCCCGCCATGAAGACAAGCACCGCTGAACAGGGCCCCGCCGTGCAGAAGAGCACCGCTGAACAGGGCCCTGCCGTGCAGAAGAGCACCGCTGAACAGGGCCCGCCGTGCAGAAGAGCACCGCTGAACAGGGCCCCGCCATGAAGACAAGCACCGCTGAACAGGGCCCCGCCGTGCAGAAGAGCACCGCTGAACAGGGCCCCGCCATGAAGACAAGCACCGCTGAACAGGGCCCCGCCGTGCAGAAGAGCACCGCTGAACAGGGCCCCGCCATGAAGACAAGCACCGCTGAACAGGGCCCCGCCGTGCAGAAGAGCACCGCTGAACAGGGCCCCGCCGTGTAGAAGAGCACCGCTGAACAGGGCCCCGCCGTGCAGAAGAGCACCGCTGAACAGGGCCCGCCGTCTCAAGCACCGCTCCGCTGGGCCCTTCCTGTCAAGCACTGCTCCGCTGGGCCCCGCCGTCTCAAGCACCGCTCCACTGGGCCCTTCCTGTCAAGCACCGCTCCGCTGGGCCCCGCCGTCTCACGCACCGCTCCGCTGGGCCCTTCCTGTCAAGCACCGCTCCGCTGGGCCCCGCCGTCTCACGCACCGCTCCGCTGGGCCCTTCCTGTCAAGCACCGCTCCGCTGGGCCCCGCCGTCTCACGCACCGCTCCGCTGGGCCCTTCCTGTCAAGCACCGCTCCGCTGGGCCCCGCCGTCTCAAGCACCGCTCCGCTGGGCCCTTCCTGTCAAGCACTGTTCACGGTTCACTGTGCCCACCATGCATCCTCCATGACCAGTGGACTCTGTTATCCACCTGATGGACTGTGGCTTTGCACTCCCCAGGATGGCACAGTGGGCAAGCCACCCACTGTAGAGACTTTGAGAGACTGTGGCTTTGCACTCCCCAGGATATGTCAGTGGGCATGGTGGGCCCTTCGTGGATCTGGCGTCGTGGACTCATGTGGCTGTGGTGTCCCCCTGAGGTGCCTGTAGTTTTGTCACCAGATGCCCCTGCAGTGTTCTCTCCAAAGGACTCAGGTCTCCTGTGTGGGCTTTGCCCTTGTTTCGCTACACTTTGGCCCACGGACATGATGAATTCGTAAGATGTGCAGGACTACTTGCTTCAGTTATCCACTGCTGTGTAAATACTTTTTTTTAATGAAATATTTTTTGATGGTTGAATAAGACTTTTCTGAAGCTATTTTGTACATAAATATTTATTCTCAATTTGGTTATGTCATTGTATTTTTTACGGGTGTTTGGGTGGTGTCACTGTGAGTTATTGCTCTGCATTGGTGTGTACATCTTGGGGGGGGGTGGGGGTCGCATATGTGTGTGCCCGTAACCTTTCCTCCTCCCCCCTCCCGTGTGTCGTAGGTGCAGTACTCACCGTTGTCGTCTGCGCCGGACTTCGTACTCGTGGTAGATGAGAAGGTAGACGAGAGCAGGTAAGATGTTTAATTAGGGTTCCATGCTGTCCTCCGTACTCGTGGAGTGCGTAGAGGTGAGCGTTTTCCCGTTCGTAGTCTGTTTCCGCCGTGTTTTAATCGGCGGTGCTCCCGCCCCGGAAAAGGTGGCGGATTGGTGAGTTGTGATAGGGTGGGCGGTACATTGTCTGCCGCCTGCCTGTTGGCGGTGACCGCCGCGCTGTTTGTTTGTCCCGCCGTGGCGGTCGGAGTGTTGAAGTGGCGGTCTGTGTTGGCGGTTCCCGCCAGGGTCAGAATTCCATTTGTTGAACCGCCAGCCTGTTGGCGGGTTGGCCGACGCTTTATCACCGACCGCCAGGGTTAGAATCACCCCCATAGTCTCGAATCAGGCCTGAAACCACTCATTTAATCATTCAGTAATAAGTGCTACATAGTAGCTGTTCTCATTGCCAGAAAATAGTCAATCTGTTAGCTAAATTAAAAGAGAGTAAGCAAAACATAAATTCAAACAAACAATCTTCAGGGCATAAAAAGAGTAATTATAGTAATTCCTTTTTTTTTTTTTTTTTGCAAATGCGCCTCAAATTAAGCCTACAATATTGGATATCTAGCCTCTTTCTGATGAATAACACGACATGTTTTAATCACGTATGACTGATTACATTGCTGCATGGGCCCTAAACATCAAAGAACTCTCAATGCATGCCAAGGCCCAGGCTATTGGGCCCTGAAAAAACAATCTTATGCATACTTCTGCCCAGACTACATTCTTAGAGAACGTGGTTGAATATGACATTATGGTAAATGCGTCACAGAGCTTAATGAACAGTCAGTAATTACCCGATATTTGTCGTCATCCGGGACTATACTATCAACAAGCAGAAGTCTCCTCCCATGGCATGAACCTTTTCATATTCCCTAATCTGAAGGGACAAAATGCCTCCAGTTCGAGTAGCCATTACTTAAGAAATAGAAATTAGATAACGATTTATGTGGATGTTCACTCCTATGAAAACATTCCATCAAAAGGTACACCCGACACGGGACAGACTGTGCAATACAAACACGCAAACTATCATATCTGAATAATATATTTTGTGAACCTGGCAAAGTTAATTGTACACTTCTTGTTTTCAGTCAGAAATGTTCCTCAAGATAGACTTCTATTTCTGTTATGATTGTGACTTCCTAGTAGATCACAAATAAAAGCTGTCCATTCATGTCAGGCTAACCAAGGGGACCTGAATGACGTGACTGTTTCCAGTCCCGTCTGTATGCCGCTTGTTTTCTCTTTGTTAGACACAATGCATGGAGCTGGTCAACGTCATGGTGAATATACACTTTTGATGAAAGTTAGGGAAGTCCTTAACAGAGCAAATCACGTTTTTACCCATTAGATGTACTAGAATCCCTTGTAGCAACCCAACAGCCCAGTCAGCATTCAACAGTCATGTTGCACACGTCAGCTCGTGGTTTTCTGCCATTACTGAAGTAATAAAAAATATTTCCTTTGAAAAGTGGATGTGATACTGGAGCAGGATATTGAGAAATACGTCGCACAGCACTTGCTTGTCATTGTAATTTGACAGTGCGAGGCACGAATTTAACAAATCTTATCGGTTTTCGTATTGTTAATAATTTAAATGTCATTCTCACTGCCTTTTAACCAGTGCTTCATTTGTAAATTAGGAGGTGCCGGTGCTCAAAGCCCTTCTCTAAAACACGAGGCTGCTGTAATTAAATCTGCCAGCACTGAATACTGAGGCAGCTTAATCCTGAAGCCATCTCGGGCCTCTTCAATCCAATTCAATCCCCTGCCCCTTCAGCACATCCTGCAACTTTCTACTTTCTCCCTTTATGATGCTTTTTAGCTTTTCCTTCTTTCGTCTATCACATATGTGTCTTTTGCTCGCAGCAGATGCTTGCGGCATAAGAATGAGACCCGGCCCTCACAAATAAGTGCCGGTGCACAGCACTGGAAACAACAAGCACAAATTAAGCACTGCGTTTAACATAGGTAAGGGACTCACATTTACAACATGTGAAATGCCTCAAAGAACTACAAATCAGGGGCCATATTATCCAAAACAAGGTGTCCATCCTGACCTAATGGTGATACTTTTATGATCCTATGTATATTTTATGGTTTATATATTGTTAATCATCGAAAAACACGAAAAGAAAGCAACTATTTGGAATTGGTGGGCCCTCATAAAATTAGTAGATAAATAATAAAAAAATATATCTTAGGAGGAGCGGGATGGGATTTGGTCGGAGAGTATCGAGGCAAAATTAAAAAAAAGCAAAGGCGAACTGAGCAACTTGGAAGAACTAAACGGAACTCTTTTTTCATAACACTCTATTGATTTTTACAGAGCAACCCTCCCACACTAATTCAGAAAAATAGAGTACAATTTAATAAAGAATTTGACCCCAAAACTGCAGACATCTATTAAGCAGCAATGGAGATATGCAATTTTAAATGTTTAATTAAAGTAGTGCTTAAAAGCACAAAGTGCCAATTGTGGTTATCTGGTTGCGGTGGACCGGGTCTATGTGACAAAGTCAGGCCGACCATGACAGAGCACAAGCTGGATACCAGAGTTATTTTAGTCTGCTTTTAAAAGTACCTTATGTTCTGGTGCGTTAAGATTCAAAGTCTTTGCATTGGCCTGCGTGGTGCGGGAGCCAAGGAGTCGTCAGCGGGAGCCGTGCTGAGAAGTCCGGCATAGAGATGGATCACACTGAGTTGAGGTCAATGGAGCCATCAATGGGGGCAGAAGTGCAGTCAACCAGCCCTTGAAGACACTCTGGTGGTTCTGAGTTCAAGTTGGTAGATTTAGTCCTTCTTCCTCTGAGAGTATGGCAGCAGAGCAGTCCCTCTAGCAACCAAGTAGCAGGGCAGTAGAGCAGTCCTTCTCCTGAGTTTCCCACAGATCCAAGTGTGATCTGAATAGTGGGAATGAGGGTCCCCTTTTTATACCTGGTACCCTCTTTGAAAAGGGAGAAGCTTCTGGAGTGTTCCCCTAGAGACATGTCTGGGATTTCCTGCCGCCCTGCTCTGGTCCCAATCTGTCTGGGGGTATAATAGGCTACTGTGAAATCCTTTGTGTGAGCTAATCCAGTGCCTTTGAAGTGCAGGTGTTGTAGGTGACAGCTCAACCCCCTATCAAGTCAGAGATTGTGCACTCTGCCAAGACCCAGGCCCTCCTTTGTGATGCTGTCTAGGAGGAATGCACAAAGACCAACTGCCAATTACACCTAATCATTTGACCAAGGAACAGGCTGCAGACGCCAAAAGATTAGGATAAGAAAATCCAACTTTACCTTTAAAGAGGGTTTTAAATCATAATTACTTTAACAATAAACATTAATTTTCTACCTGCTTCAAATCAAAAGTTATCAATTATTAAATTTAATAAAGTAACCCAGTGTTATCCTATGAGAGAGGTAGGCCTTTCAATATGGAAAAACGAATTTGAGAGTTTTTTCCACCAGGAAAAGTTAATGTCCAACTTTTTAAATGCACCATGCTCTCTAGGCTGTTTTGGGCCTACCCTGATGGTGCCTGTTGTACCTGGCCCTTTTTGCAGGGTCATCCCAAATCATTTTGCCTCCTGCCTCGTATTTTGTCTGACCTGTTGTTGTTGGCTTTTGAACTCAGAGCACTTTACCACTAATAACCAGTGCTAAAGTGCAAATGCTCTCTATGTAAATTGTATTGTTGATTGGTTTATCCATGATTGTCATTTCTGATTTACTGGTAAGTCCCTAGTACAGTGCACTAAAGGTGCCCAGGGCCTGTAGATCTAATGCTAGTAGTGAGCCTGCAGCACTGGTTGTGCCACCCACATTAGTAGCTCTGTAAACATTGCTCAGACCTGCCACTGCAGTGTCTGTAGGTTTAAACTGCCAATTCAACTTGGCAAGTGTACCCACTTGCCAGGCCTAAACCTTCCCTTTTCTTACATGTAAGACACCCCTAAGGTAGGCCCTAGGTAGCCCCATGGGCAGGGTGCAGTGTATATTTAAGGTAGGACATATAATAATGTGTTTTATATGTTCTAACAGTGAAATACTGCCAAATACTGGTTTCACTGTTGCAAGGCCTATCCCTCGCATAGGTTAACATTGGGGCTGCCTTTAAATATGATTAAAGCATAGATTCCCTTTGGGAATGGATAGACATGTGGAGGTTGGGGTTTAACAAAGTTGATTTTGAGATGGTGTGTTTGAAAATGCCACTTTTAGAAAGTGAGCATTTTCTTGCTTAAACCATTCTGTGGCTCTGCCTGTTTGTGGATTCCCTGTCATGGTCAGTTTGACAGTTGGCCTGTTTGCACCTCTCTCTAGACAGTGACACAAAGGGAGCTGAGGTGTAGCCTGTATATCCTGATGAGCCATCTGTGCTAAGAGGGAGGGGAGGAGTAGTCACTCACACCTGAAAGGGCTGTGCCTGCCCTCACATAATGCAGTCTCCAACCCCTTGGTGTGTGTCTGGGGCCTGGGCAAGGCACAAACAAGAGAGACTTTCCTTTGAAGTAAGCCTATTTCAAAGGCCAAAATGGGTATAAGAAGGGCACCCAAAACCACAGACTTTAGATCACTTCTGGATATCAAGAGGAACCTCTGCCAGTAGGAGAGGTGGAGCTGAGGAGAAGTGCTGCCCTGCCTGTGACTGTGCTTTGCGGAGCTATCCTGCAGTTGCTGCTTCTGCCTGGTGAAAGGGGACAAAGACTGGACTTTGTTGTGAATTTCTGCTTGTGAGGAAATCTCCAAGGGCTTGTCCTGAGCTTGCCTCCTGTTTTTGAAGTCTTAGGGCCATCAAAGACTTCCCCTGTCAGCACCTGGACACTCTGCCGAGACTCCTGCCCTGCCAAGTGGTGCCCTATCCAGTTCCTGGGGCCTTGACAGGTGAAGCTGGCAGACCAAGATTGAAAATCCACGCACAGACCGCAGTGCGGGGAAATTTCCAACGCAACCTCTGAAACACGTCTGAAAATCCACGCACCACCTGCAGTGTGGCTGAAAGGTCGACGCAAGCGGCTGGAGTAACGACATGCTACACCGCTAACAGAGGCTGGTAATATCGCAACCCACACAGTGCGGTTTTGCTTATACCGTGCCGCAGGATTTTCGACACAAACCTTGCTGGGTGTAGAAAAACAACGCAATGCTTGCTGGACCCAAGTGCTTGCCCGGATTGACGCATCGCTCTCCTGCAGAGAGGAAAAATGATGCACGCCAACCCAACTGGAGAAGGAGAAACAATGTACGGTCTTGCTTGGAGGTGAGAAATTGACACATCACTAACCTTTTCCGACGCACACTCGCCCATGCATGTTATTTTGACACTACCCGGGTACTTTTCAAAGCTAACAGTGTTTTTACTGTTTACAAAAGGATTTAATACTCTTTTGTTTTTAAACTTAATAATTTGACTTTTGTATGTTGGATTTTTGTCATTTTGGTCTTGTTTTGTTTAGATAAATGTTTCCTATTTTTCTAAACCTGTGTTGTGTAATTTTGTAGTGTTTTCACTAAGTTACTGTGTGTTGGCACAAATACTTTACACATAGACTCTGAAGTTAAGCCTGCCTGCTTGTGCCAAGCTACCAAGGGGGTGAGTGGGGGTTAGCGTAGGGTGATTCTCCTTTACCCTGACTAGAGTGATACTCCTTGCCTGGACAAGGGGTAACCTGGCTGCCAACCAAAGACTCCATTTCTAACAGTGACATATGTATTAAACAGGAAAGTTTAGGTCTGGCAAAAGGTTTATTTGGCCAGGTTGAAATGGCAGTTTAAAACTGCACACACAGGCAGCAATGGTGGGCCTGACACATGTATAAAAAGCTACTTAAGTGGGTTCCACAATTAGTGCTGCAAGCTCACTAGCAGCATTTAATTTACTGGCCCTGGGGACCTGTAGTACCAATTCACTAGGGATTTACAAGTAAATTAAATGTGCCAATTGAGTATAAGCCAATTTTACTCTGAGAAAGCACAAGCACTTAAGCCCTGGTTAGCAGTGGTACACAGAGCCCTAAAAGCTAACAAAAACGGGGTCAGAATACAGGAGAGTTAAGGCAAAAAGTTTGGGGATTGTGCTATATAGAGGGCCAAGTCCAACAGAAAGGGTCGAATGCTTATATGCCATGTGGTGGCTCAACATCATCCGAAGCATTCGTACAAACAGGAGGAGAGTTTTTAGCATACACTTCTAACACCCATAAGTATTGTGTCTTACAGTTGATCAGACTTTAATCAAAGGCCCTGGTGCCCTGAGTCCCTGGAGCCAAATGTTATCATATTTCGTTTGTGCCCCTCACTCTTTTTAACCAGCTTCTCTGTTGCTACGCATTGATCCATCCCTGTGGTCCATTTATTAATAGAGGGTGACTAGGCCTCCCAGCAGTGCCGCACTAGATCCCTCTTTGCAGCCAGATAGCCCATAGCTGTGAGTGTTGGGGAGGTGTCCAAAATTCACAGCACGGCTACATTGGGATATAGGTACTCTTGACTGACTGAGGGCCCTGCTGCCAGCCCACCAGTGTAAGCGAATGATTGGGCAGTCCCATCCATTGTGAAACAATGAGCCCAGGGAACGATTACATCTGGGGCATTGAGGGCCTTTGGTGTGACCCATCTGCCACAGTCTAGCGGAGGAGTAATAGAATTGTCATATGTATTTAAATTGTATGAGGCAAAAGTTCCATCCTTGCCTCATTCCACTCATCATCTTTGAGAGTGTCCAGGACTGCCTCCCACCCTGGCTCTGAGTTTCATTAGAGGATCAGATATCTTTGTTTCAAGGGAAATGTGGAGCCAGGAGATACTGGGAAGCTAGGTGAAAGGAAGCTGTTGACCCAGACCTGAGCCCACATATTTGTGTAGAGGATGGAAACTCAACACATATATTAGTCTCTGAAGTTCATTTTGCAGAGGGCCACTAGTAGGAAGGGCCGGAGCACTGTCTTGAAGGTGCGTTTGATAACGATTAGGAGAAGCCCGTTGTTGATTACATAATCAGCACAGGCCAAGGTTAAATGTAAATGTAGTATTCCTGTAAATATAGTATTCCTGTTAGACATGAATCCATTTTGTGTGGCATAAACTATAGAGTGCACCACCTTGACGAGACAAGAGGCCAAAACCTTAGTGAGGATTTTAACTTCAAGGTTGATTAGGGAGATGTGACAATAAGGGGCATACCCCTCAGGGGCTTATTGGCTTGAGGATGACAGTGATAGTTGCCCCTCTTGGGTCGTGTGGCAGCCTTCCCTTATCAAAGGTGTCTTCATACAGGGCCCATAGCTGAGGGTCCCACATGGAGGAGTATCTGTTAAAGGGCTCTAGGGGGAAGCTATTAGGACCTGGTGTTTTCCCTGAAAGCATTGATGAAATTACCTGTTGGATCTCTGCAGCTGTGAGGGGGATGTATAATTCCTCCCTCTCCACTGTCTGGAGGGTTCACATTTGGAAGTCTTGTCCTATGTGGTTGTTTCTTTTGGGAGGGCCAATGGTGGTCTTTTAGAGCATGGTAGTAATGAGCGAATTATGTTGCTATGAGGTGCTCTACTTGGCCGCTAGACAACACAGATGAGTGGCAGTGGCAAGCCAATAATGTAACTTCCTTGCTTTATAGCCCAAATGGTATACTCTTCCCTGAGAGTGAAACCTATCCAGATACTCTGTGACAAGAGTTTCTGATTCAGAGGAAGTTGTGTTAGTTCAAGTTGCTGCAGTGTAATCGGTGTGGGAGAACTCGTCACCTCCTAATCCAGTCAGGTAACCTCTTCCTCAAAGTGCAGACGCTCCCCCTTCCAGTCTCTAATGTTACAACATATGTGTGAAAATCCCCCTTATCCCCTCTGAGGACCATTTTGAAGACCTCCCAGAGCACAATCAGAGAGGAGGCTGTACCCTTTTTAACATAAAATCATTGGTGATGATGCTGTGACGATGTTCCATGAACTCTTTGTCTGGAAACCACCCGATATCCAGGGGACCAGCTTCCTCTCTCCAGTCAGTTTTCCACCCCCGATCAGCAGCACTGGTGAGAAGTCTGAAAGTCCTCTTGGATGTATGTGTGCTGCTACCGACATCTGTGGAGGAGTAAAAAAATAATCTAGATGGGGGAGGTACAATATGGGGTAGACTTGTGTACTGTGTCTCTGCATTGTGGTGCAGCCACCAAATTTTGACAGGCCATGTCAGGAGGCACGGAGACCGGGGAACCACCGAATGGGAGTCCATGTCATGCTGGGACTCCATTATAGTGATTAAGTAATCACCTATCATCATGAGCCCTGCATAGGATTTAGTGAGCAAATGTCAGACCACCCCTAGAGTAGAGTCCAACAAAAGAGGGGAGAGTGTACGTTGATGAGAGACCATGCTCGTCTGTCTAGATTTCCTGTGACCATCACAAAGCAACACTGGGGGTCCGTGGATACATTATGGACAACCAAAGGGAATGTTCTCTTCAGAAGGAATGTCATCCCCTTGGGTCCCCTGCTGTATCTTACCTCATTCACTCTGGAGTATCTGTGTCTACCCAGAAAGGAGCATTGTGTGCCAAGCAAATCAGTCTCCTGGAGCATCTGAGCCCCAAGGTGGAACCTTTTGGCATATAAAAGCACCGCCCCTCATTTAATCTTGTCATTAATCCCTTTGACATTCCAGGTTACTATATTGTAGCTCCTAGAGGGTCCTGACGTCAAGCCAGTAGACATACAGAGTGAGTATGTAATGAAAGGTGCTGTGCAGGAAGACGCTGATCAGCCTGGCACTGCAACATGTTAGAAACAAACTAAAGTAATAAAAAAACAGCGAATGGAGCTGCAAACAGCAGCAAATGAACTACAATACTATCCTCCTCCCTACGCTTCTCCCCTTGAACCATTTCTTGCCCTAACTAGGAAATTAACCTTGAATATCCAAGTCAATAAAAAGATCAACAGTGGGGTTGGGAGAGCCCATAGCCTCCTGTCAGTAGAGCAAGTTATTGACCATTACGGCTGTGAGAGTAGCAAGGCACAAAAGGACATGCTGGGTTGTCAGCATTCAAGTCACCTTTGCCACAGTTCCATATTCACAGAGCCCACCAGTGATGCAGACTGTGGGTATTTTTTGGGAGGTAAGGCCTTTTGTCATTCAATTGACTCAGGCACTGGAAGTAGGGGTGCTGGGGGTGCGAAGCACCTCCAGAAATAACTATCCTGGAGTTAAGAAGGTGGATAAGCAATAAATATGCTTTTAATTTAAATTTTGTCTTTATCTTGCCATATTTGCCGTGCATTCGAAGGCAGAGATCAAATGTCTTTAGACAAATTGTTGCGTATTTCTTTAACATGGAAATTGGTGTTTACTTTTAATTCTTTAGAGCATTTTGTAAAGTGAACTATGTGGCAATCTTGCTGTAGTACAGTGAGTGTGAAAAGGAAGGCTGTGCTTTGTCATTCTTTTCTAAAACAAAGTTTAAATACCTTCAAATGTGCTGTGTAAATATTTCAAAATATCAGCAGTCAAAAAAGCACTGATGAAGCATTTTTTGTAATTATAAAGTGTGATTTTTGTAATTTTAAAGTGTGACATAAATAAACATATTTAATAGTATCACAACAAATTAAGATACTTTACTTAATGACAGACAAATGAGGATTATTTGCTAAAACCCAATCTCCACGCATTGTTGATTATGTTCTATATAGTTTAACTTGCAAATTTAGTGGCCATTTCAATGAAAAATGTGCTGCCTGTAAACGGCAGTGCACTACCACACCATGCTTTAGTAATATTAGGTGACAGTGTGCTCCATGAGTTACACCAGCTGTCTACATACCAAACTTTTACCACTCTCCTGCTTAGGTGACTTGGGTGGTATTAGTGGCAGCACCACCCCTGAAAATTGTCCTAGCACCACTGTGATCAATATATCTGTCTATTTCTCCTGGTGCAGCGAGGAAGTTACTACTACTGGGCTGCTGCCCCTCTCCCCTAAAGTGGGGTACTAGGAGGGGAAGAATGGCCTAGCCCTATGTCTGGACACTCCTCAACCCATGATGAGGCACTCTCAGTGTGTCAAAGAACAGTGATTTATCTTTATAGATAAATTTGCAGGATATATTAAATTTGCATGGCCCTGTTTCTCCTAGATGGCCTGAAAGGTAGGGCTTTGTTGCTTCACTTTTAGTGTATAGTCTGGAAAGAGCATCACACCCCCCTCCCACAGTGTAATTTACCCAGTTTATGGGGTTCTCACAAGATGACATCTCTGTCTACAAAGTTCAAAATTCTTGAAGTCTGGGGGCCCTATGGTTGGTCTTGTGGCGAGTGACCTGTGTGCCCATGCCACCACAAAACAAGAGAATAGTTCCTCAATGACTTCAGCCATTCCATGATGAAACTGGGGTACCCCAACAATTTGAATGTTGTCCTGCTTCAACCAACTCTCTGCATCCTCCATTGTGGCCTCCAATTGTCCCACTCTGCACCGGAGGGCCATCACAGTGGCTTTGAAAGTATGTGTAGTGCACTCTACCTCTGAGAGCCTGCCCTCTGCCTTGGTCAGTCTGTTAACTGTGTTTCCGAGATCCTGGTGGAGCACAACAGGTCAATTCTCAACTCCCTAATCTTGCCCTGCAGGGAGGATCTCAAATCCTGTATAGCCTGGAGTATGGAAGCCCTGGAGTCTGGAGAAGTGACAGCCCTGGGGCCTCACATTGCAGCCCTCTTATCTGTCCATCACAGTGGTGGGTTTGATAAATTTATCAATCTTTGCCTGGGTCTGGCTTTTCATCCTGTCTTTGCTTATGACTAAATCTGTGGTCAGTGTGTGCCCAGCTGTTGTAGCCTTAGTCTGAGACAATGTGGTCTCTCAATGAAGTGTGCTGGGCTCACTTGCTGCAAGGCCATTCTGAAAACCTCTTTCTGCAACCACAGTGCAAATGGAAGTCACCACAAGGGGCAAGGCAGGGCACCAGCAGCGCAAGCGAACACGAGCATGCAGTTCTCTCTGCCAACTTGCTGCGGTGTTTCCCAGTGTGCCAACCATAGTTTCCACATGTTCCAGTGTCCCGGCAGGAGCTCACCTCTGGGTGTCCTCAAGGGTAACAAGCCTATATGGTCCTCAGCTTTGAAGCAACTCTTGCTGGGCTGTTAGCTTGTCTGTAAGGCTTGGTCCTCACCCGTTCACTATCTGGTTTCTGTTCCCCAGGGCACAGGCCTTTCGATTAGGTCTTTAGACGGTTGCTGCCATCATGGCAGGTAACCCAGGTGCTCCGTCTAGTGTGCTGGGAACTAACCCCACTACAGGCTGGGGTTGTATCTCTGCCTCAGTGGTGGGGTTTTTCAGGGTGCCCCATTGTGGATGGTTTCGGGGCTGAGTGCCTGCAGGAGGTGGCCCTGCGCTCACTACGATGGGCAACTCCCACTTCTTGCTGAAGTCGGGGACGAGTCACCAGCTCCTTGACTTGCTCGTGGTGCCTTTGGTAGTGACCCATCTCAACTATTTTTGCACCCTAGGAGGAAAGAGCGGGTGTTCTCCTACTCTTCTCAGCCCTCAGGGCAAAGCATATGCAGCCATAACCTGAATGATTGCAGCTTGCATGGGGTAAGGAGCAGTGCTCAAGAATGGGGGACCACCATCTTAGCCGGTAGCCATGCCCCCTAAATGGAACTCTTTTCTACAGTTCCAGAGAAGCATGAGAGTTAGGTCACAGATTGACAGCACTAGGTCGTGGAGTGTAATACAGAGCCTGTTTTATGAAGAACTCCTCATATTGGGGTATAAGTGAGCCTCCAGTGGGCACCATCAGCTTATCCAGTGTTTCTGTTCCAAATCCCTCAACCCATTTCTGTCCCCTTAGTTTTGTCACTGGTTTCCCTTGTGGTCCTAGCATGGCAAGGCACTGGCACATTCTTTTTGGCCTCTCCAGGCACCTTTCTTTACCTGGCTATTCTGCCAGATTCCTAGCAAACTCCTGCCTCACAGTGGAGTTCCAAAAGCTTGTGTGCAGAAATGTCTTGGATCTCCAAGGCAGCCTCCTTTATACTAGCTGTGCCATCGTCCTTGTCTGCATAGACCCTCGTATAGTCATTCAGTCTCTGTACTCGTGAACTTAAATTATAGAAAGCGTAATGGGATGCCATGGAAAATAATTGGAGAGCATCGAACCATGACCAGGGCAATGCATTAAAATGATAAAAATGGAAAATATCTAATGTATATTTGTATCACTGCAACAACCTTTTTTAAATATTTCCTTAACTGCATGAAAAGTGAAATACATCATTTAAGCTCAGAAATGTAACCTTTTCATTAAACTAATATGATCAATAAATGTATCAGCTAATAGCTCCTGATGAGCAGTTACTCTTACCAGGCTTTTTATAAATACAGATTGATTTGACAAAATGGCCAAAAGTCAACAAAGACCATATTCCATAAAAAAGAAGAACTCATTAAATGATTACTTACATCTAAACTTACCTTGTCTGATTAAAAATCCCTTCTGTTTTTCTTTCCGAGTCTTGAATACGTTGTTCAACAAAGAACCTTCTTTTCGGCATCAGTAAAACAAACTGTGAGTACAGGTCCCTTTGTTACATGCAATTGCAAATGCACATGTGAAGATGTATATACATACATGCAATGGAAATTTTTTAATGAGTTCCATAATAAAAAAAACACCAGCATGATGAGGCTAGTGTCATGAAGCATGGATGAGCATGAGTTGTGACGCCAGGAGCCATTTTTTGTTTGATAATTTAAAACAACAGACACCCATGGTAAATATTTACCAGCCTCCGCGCTCAAGGTATGAATTTAAATTCAGTTCCAGCGCATTCCGGAGGCTGCTTGTGTTCACACAACTATTCCTATGCGGAAAAAGGACACAAAAACTATATATAATTTACTAGAAACTAAAATTGAATGAAAAGTATGTATATATATATATAGGTTCTGAATTTACTCATACAAAACCATAGAAATTAAGCAGTTATAAATAGAGTTTTTTCAATTAACCTATAACTCATGTCCCCGCCATGCACAGTTTTTTCTTCAACAATTTAGGTTTAATTAATATTTGTAGTGATGTTATACAAGTTGCCATGATTGCTGTAATATCTGGGGTAATTAGTAGTGCATGGCAAGGGTGTGAGTTTATTTGAAAGAACCCCAACTATAACTGCTGAAATTGTATGTTTTTATTAAGATATAGTACTTTTCATTACTATACGTTAATCCAAGCGCCGCCGTGCACAGCCTCTAGCTGTGCGCTGCCAGGGTTGGCTGCACGGCCTGGCCAATGGCCAGTCCCTGCAGCCAGCTCCTTTAACCAATCAACCCGCACTGCGCATGGCCTTTGGCCATGTGCATCAGGGGTTGTCCACAGGGCCTTTGGCCAGTCCATGCAGCCAACCCCTAAGACCACCCAACCCTGCATGGCCCCCCTCCTCAGGCCCATATTGGTCCTGGGAACCCAATCTCCCGGGACCCAGTGTAAATATTTAATATTTTTATTGGGGAGGAGGGGGCTGAATGCCCCCCCAGGCTGATCTCGGCCACAAGGATCCCAGCCCCCGGGGCCTGACCTAAACATTACATTTTTGGGGAGGGATGGAGGACACATAACCCCACTCCCCAGGCCAATTCTGTCCCGGGGTTCCCATCCCCCAAGGCCTGGTCTATTTTTCTTTTGAGGGAGCCCACGGTCATGGGCCCCCTCCCCAGGCCATTCTCAGTCCCAGGGAACCTATCCCCAAGGTCTGGCTAATTTGTTTTCTTGGGCGTTAGGGGGGGGTCATGCAGCCCACCTCCCTAGGCCGATCTTGGCCCCATGTACCGCAACCCCCGGGGTTCACCCTGGTTTGTTTTTTGTGTTTTTTTGGAGGGGGCTGTGTGGCTCGTTCCCCAGGGCCGATCTCACCCTATAGACCCCATCCCCCGAGGCCTAGCCATGTGACCTGGGTCCCACCCCCCAGGGCACCTAGACTCAATGTTGGGGACTGTGAGAGCCTGAAGGCCCCTAATGTCCTGTCCCAGCTAGCTCCCTACCTCCTGTGGGAGCCAGCATTGCTGTCACAGAGAGAAAGCTGCTAAAGCAGTTCCCTCTCTGTGAGAGCAATGTTTCCTCTGTCTGCCTGCCTGCATCCCTGTTTGACAGCTCTCCCTTCATTGGAGCAGAGTGTTTGCTGTGACTTGGAGGCAGCTGTCAAAACTTCAGCCAAGCCACAGCAAACAGCGATGTCGTGGGGGTGGACACCCCGGAACATAGCAGGAGCCAGCCCTCGAGGGTGGCAGTCCCAAGGGCCATCATTGGGTCCCTGAGGGGGGGGCGCACAGTCCCCTCCAACATACATAGCCCCAGGGAGGTGGTGGTTTCATAGGCCGCAGATGGTCCAAAATGAACCCCCAATCTCTTTTTTTTTTACATCTACCCAGGGGAGGTGGTGGTACCTACGGCTGCGAGGGGAAGGCCCTGCATTTCAATAAGCATTGCCCCCGGGACTTGGCCCACTGGAGGGCTTGAAAAAGATGAAAGATGGGAGCCGGCACTTCATAAAAAAAAAATGTTTCCCCGATCCTCCGTGAATCATTGTAAAAATGTTTTTAAAAAGCTTCTTTGCTCGGGGGGGGGGCTGTGTCCATACCCTGGCCCTTATTCTTTCTTTTTTTTTTACATTTTTGTCTGTGACTAGGCTCAAGCCAAGTTCCAAGATGGCGGCCAATGCTTCCTGGTTTGGTGTTGCCAGCCAATCATATGTCAGCACAAGATCGGAAGGGGTTGTGAATCCTTCATGTCCCTATATATACAAATTTGGATTTTCTTCAATTTCTCCTGAACAGATCTACACCAAAAAACAAAAAGGGCTCTTTCTGGATGAAGAGCGACCTTTCTGTCAAATCTGGTGTAATTCCGTCCAGTGGTTTTGGAACTATCGCTGTTCAATTTTTCCTACGGGAATTAACATTGGAAATGCTCAAAATTTCACCCCCACTTTATCTCGTCCCCGGCTTCATGGGTGGCATCTTTGATATTATCACTGCAACATTTGCAATAAAATTATTAATAAGAAAACTGTGCATGGGGAAGGCCCGAGTTATAGTTATCTTAGGATGCAAGTTATAGTTACTTGATATAGCTTTCACTATAACTGCTGAATTTCAATGGTTTTGTTTGAGTAAATTCAGAACCTAACTATAACGTCCTTGTAACCTTTGGTTTTTTCAGTGAATTTCAATGTTTTTTTAATGTAAATTGATTTTAATAACTATACGTTATTCCAACCCCTGCTGCGCACGGCCTTTAGCCGTACTCAGCAGGGATTGGTCGGAGCCCGGCCTTGCAGCCAAGCCTTATAACTACCCAAACCAGCGCCATGCACAGCCTTTGGCGTGTGCAGGTTGGCCACAGAGCCTGAGTGTCTGAATGAGTCTGTGGTTTTTCTTTCAAATTTTTTCATATTAGCAAATATTTTGCTAATAATTTGTGTAAATTCATGAAATTTCATCATTTTTCATTAATATCGCGCATGGTGAAAAAAAAATATTTTAAACACATAGGTGCATACGTATACTTGGCTTGCCCAGTTTTTGCACAGTTTTAACGTTAACATTTTTTACGCTAAAACAGTGCAGAGCTAACTCTATATTGATATTTTGAAGCTAGATGGGCCTAGCATCAAAATATTGGAGTTAGCGCCATGTTTAGGATGCATGAAACTACCTTGCGTCAATGAGATGCAAGGTAGGTGTTCCCATCCTAAACATGATGCTAACCTCCAGGGCCATACTTCTCCCCAACGCAAAACCAACGCTAACGAACGAAGCAGTTTTTAAAAATAGCGTAAAGTCCAATTAGCAGCAAAAATTAACGCCTGGTCAGATCCATGCATGAAAAAGACACTCACACACCACCACTCAAAGAAAAAACCCAGAAGGAGCCTTGGAAACTGCAAGAACAACATGGTGCTAGTGCTCCAGCTTGGAACATGCCATCTGCGAAGACAGCAGATCTAACCACCACCACCGCAGCAACCTCAAACTCCACCACAATAGCCACAGAGACAGCACAGAAGGAGGGAAATAATCTTTAGACAGCGAATCACCATCTTATGGATGAGGGAACAAGATGTGGCCCCGATGTACGGACTCACAGGAAGTCCATCATATGCCTGCTGCACCTGATAGTGCCACACATCACGGCAAGGCTGCAAACTCCCCATAGCATTCCACCCATGACAAAACTCCTCACTGTCCTCCACATGATTGCGTCTGGATCATTCCAGACAACGGGTGCTCTAGTGGCTGGTATCTTCCAGACATCCTTCTCCGTCTTGAGGTACTGGGTTTTTCAGAACCGGTACTGATCCGGTAACCCAGCGGTGCCAGGGTACACCCAAAGACCTCGGGTACTTTCCTGATTCAGACTACAGAAACTCAGAGTCTTCTAGGTGAAGTCAAAGATCGAATTTATTGGCTGCAACCAATTGACAAGTGTCCTAGAAGTACAACAGCACGATTTGTATGTTCTCAGGAGACTGTGTTTCAATGCAAAGTCAGGTTTCCTTTTATACCGTTTTTTAAGCTTCAGGCAAACATTCTTGACATTTTGGTTGGTCATTCACATGTTTTCACTACAAAGGAAAAAACAGTGTCATGATGAAACCTCATATTTCATGTCATCCAACCCATAATAAATTACCCGGCAAGGCCTAGTATTTTACATCAGATAAGTGTGGACCCCCAATAAAAACGGGCACCTCCCCCTCGTAAAGTAAGAAGAAGAAAAGAGCAGGTGCAGGTGTGAGCAAGATTAGGCAGGGTGTGTGAGCGATAATAAGGGTTTTATGGCATGGTGTGCCTTGATGCTATCTGATTCGGCCACTGGGAGAGGGACTGACCAAACAGGTTTGGCCTGAGGCAATGGTTCCAGCTTGCCCAGGTCAGAGAAAAGTCAATCAAGGTGTACGTGTCCTTGGAATCAAATCTGACTGTATTATAAGCCTATGTGAGGGCAACTTTTAAAATGGCTGCCGTGTATAAAATGGGAGCCACGAGTGCAGGACGAAAATGGCGATTTCGAGGTGAAAACGCTGCTGGAATTGAGCGAAAATGCTCATGCTTAGTGTACTAGTCATTATCGGTCTTTTGATACTAAAATCGTACTGCTGTGGCAAAGTAAATTACATGGGTCCAGAATTTTTAGAACCACAAACCCTCCTTTTGCCCTTACATAGGTAATAAACCTATTCTCATGCTAATCTGAGTCCAGGTCTATGTTTATAAGGCCATGGAGATGTTGCTGGAGCAAAATTCTAGTACTTGGTAACTCTCTCTGGACAGGTCTCCTCGAACATGAAGTAGCACAAAAGGCGACATATGGCAGGACAAAATAAGGAATACCTCTATCTGCAGTAGGTGGCATAAGATCACACACCCAACAATTAGTGATGTTCACTACTAACTAGTGTTGATGCAGAAGCTGTACAAAAGAATTGCTTACAAATTCTGATCTTCTAACCTGCTCCTGTTCAGGAAAAGGGTGAAAAGAGTGCAAAGAAACAATAGTAGGAAAAGACATAGGTTGGGAAGTGGGTGCAGAAGTCAATTGAGTAGAGAAAAACAATCCCACCCATAAATGACAACGTCATGTTTAAAAGACACTAGAAAACACGTTATTAAGAACATATAGACAACGGGAGAAAGTAGTGACCACTATTTACAAATGAAATAATATTTTTTCACAACCCTAACCAAAAAGCAAATCCTAAAATTATCTAGTAACATTTTTAGGGCTCCTCTGCATTTCAGTAATTTTTGTATGTTCAGGTGGAACAGTGGTGACTCTCATCAATGCTCTAAGGTGAAAAGGGGGTACTCTTTCCACAGAAAATGGACTTTATTCTGCTTTTACTAAACAGAATAGTACTTTAAAACAATGCCAGCAAAACAATCCGTCTCCTAACACCTAGTCTATACAATCACACGGAAACCTCTTGTGAAACCAACTATGCCCAGAGTCCGTTCAAAAAGCCTCTCTGGCAGGCTTCTATTGTCCATCAAATTTTCTTTTGTTGTTTTCTTTCGCATGGGCCTCTCAATTCAGGCCTCTTCGTGAGAAAAGTACTGCTTAGTTGGAGTGCCCTCCTGGCAAACACCCACAGCTCACTCGAAAGTCTCAATGTCTTAAAGCAATGCACAAGTGTCTCTCCTCTGTGGCAGATACTACAAACAATGTGCTCTTCATTGATCAAGGGCACAAATCATCTCGTGCAGACCCAAGCACCATTAATTGGGAAATAGCTCAAGCTCAGCAGCACTTTCAGACTCCAACACTCATTATTTAGTGTCAGAGGACGCTCAAGCTGCTCTTTCATGGGCACCAAAATATAGTGCCTTTTTCCAAACTTGAAATCTCCGGTGCACTGCCCTTCTTCCGTTGGAGCAAAGAAAAGGGGGTGTGCGGCCAAAACTCAGGCCAAGGGGCTCAAGGGATTGCACACTGTCAGAGGTTACCAGCACATGACAGGTAGAGAAATGAAACCTCAAAACAGCTCTGCCATCAACAACAGGAATCCTTCTCTTTAGCTCTTTTACACTGAAACTTTGGTTTTGTGATGTCCAACGCCGTCTGATGGAGCAAGTACGATACCATGCGCTGGCGATCGCTGTCCAGCTTTGCTACTTCCTGGGTGCTGAGACTGTAGGGCCAAGACGTCCGTCTTTCATCTGTAGCTGTCACTGATGGGAATTAGGCTTAAATCAATGTCCTGCAGGTTATTATGACTTGATACCCGCAGAATCTAGTGACGTAGGAAGTGTGCCACAGCTGTTAGTTTCCTTCAATTTAGTACAAAAACAGTTCATGGTTTTTAACAAGGGGACTGCAAGCAGGTGGTCTGCAATCTTCAAAGGAGTAGCCATACACCATGGGCATAAAATACAAAGACAAAGGCAGAAGGGCAAAACAGGGTCTGTAGCATCTTTAATTCAGTTCTCTCCATTATTCTCTGCCATCTATAGCTACATGAGAATTCTATCTGAATGGATTTCCTCACACAGTGGCATTGTCTAATGGGGTAAACACATATTTGCCTCAATGATTAAGTCTAGGTGTTCCTCCTTACCTTAGAACATCTCAATAGAGAAATCACATGATACCGATTATCAGGGACATGTAGAAACCTTCCTTTAAAAACTGTGCATCAGGTGCACTATGCAATACACAGGCTAATAGTCACATGTGCAAACAAAAAGACAAGAACTAGAGGGTCCTGATATTTGCATGATTAGGACACATCTGATCCCACAAAAAATTAAAGTAGCAGGAACAGAAGGGAACCGAAAACCAAATTAAAATAGACATTGAAAATTCGTCATGTTCAAAAAGGTAAACATAAGATATCTCCTATTGAGATGGAAAACTTGTCTTACTATAATATTGAGTCAGTTAACCAGTCTATCGCTACCCTGACAGTCAGGCTGGAAAACATTGAAGCAGGCAAATTCTTGAAAACCAGTCTGGTCATACCAAAGGGAATTATACATAACATGGGGGTCCCTGGTACATGACTGCAGTCTGGAAATGTGAACCTGAACAATACATCAATAATAATAAAAGGGCTGACTGGTGAAAGGAATTCGAAAAAGATAAATGGGACTAGGACATAGCTAAAATCTCAATAACTAAGCATGGTGCGACATTGGTCAGGGGAAGTAACCAAAGAAAAAATCTATAGAAAGAACAAAAAAAATTATTTGGGTGATAGTCAGGCATGTGACACAACACCAAGAGTACGGGTGATACACAAAGGCCAAAGTTACACAAATTTTAACTCTACCGTTGGCGACTACACCATATACGGTACTCCTAGCTAATGTTTCAGTTCCTTCTTCAGGAAAAAATGAAAACCTGGTTTTCTTTTAAGGAACGAAAGCCATATGCTACTTAGGAAACAGAACATCATTAACTAATGTAATATAGAAATTAGGCCACCTTGAGTCACAGATCCATAATTTCATCCTTAGGTCCAATCAAGGATACATAAATGTAGGGCTGCCTGTTCCTTTAAGGGAAGGGGCAGTAACGTGACTAACTGCAGGTGACACACTTTGATCCTGTATATCTCTTTTTATTTTCCTTCAATACCATTATAGCCAAATAGACATTCACTGGTGAAGTGTTGTCTTTTATGTTCACAGCATGAAATATCATTATCTGTGGAATTTAGTAACCAGAACAAGTTCAACCAACTGTTGCGTAGCGATGGGCATCGTCATGACCATCCCCTCACAACACAGGGGAGCTTGTAATAGTATCAAAAGCAGCAACAAACATGCAAAAAACAAATAAAAAAAATAATAAAAACGCACAAAACGTCAAGCCATCAGATATACTTGCTGTGTATCAAGCACAAAAAGCATAGACAAAACAATAGCATGTGTGAATAAGCGGTGACACACAACACCATGTCATGTACTTTATGCACTGTAAACCTGCAGCCCAAAACCCAATATTTGGGCCTGTTTAATTTGTCAGGTTTATAATCCTTACCCTCCTTTTGCCAGTAGATCACCAGGCAATGGAAATCTGCTGTCAAATATAACTTTACTGTTTCTCTTCTAACATACAGGACCAGCAAGAACAATTCATGATAGGACCAAATACATGAAAATAAATTTCCATTACTTAACTGTTACCCTCTTGTCAGTTACTTCGCAACATCAAGCCACCTTAGTTTTACCTTTCTAAAAGTAAAAATTGTTACACTGACACTCCATATTAATTTGGCACCTACAATTTCCACTGTGAAAAATAAGTCTTAATTGGCAAATCATTCTCATTAAGGCATGTAGCCTCCAAAATTTTAGAAAAGGGCTGCATCTTATTTTCTGTCTAAGACTTAATGCAACACTTCGTTTTCTGTCAAATAAAAGCAACTAGCAGGCATAATTTTATTTTTTTAGAGCGGAGACGCAAATGTATCAGTTCTGCAGAGCATTTAACATGATGTTGGGACTTTCGAAGAAACCCCTTTTTTTATATTTTCCCTTTGGAATTAAGTTCTTTAATTGTATTGATGTTCTTCTGGAGAAACCAGAAATCCCACTTTTAGAGGCCCGGTAGGGTCATTCTGCATTTCACAGAGACAAGGCCCTAATTTAAAAGGTCACAAGTGTCAACATGACAGCCTCCTCCATTGTTTATGGGAAAACTAAAGATAGCATCTCAGCAGCATGACTTGAGCCAGCCTCTGTAGCTCTCCTAGCTTCTGCCACTCTGAATCTGTCAAAGACAGTAGGCCTTTCTATTTTCCTTCTAACCTGCAATAATTCACTCTATTTAAAAAAAAAAAAAATTCCTTTTTAGGCGCTAAAAAAATGTATCTCTATTTCCAGATTATTAAACTACATTTACTGTGAATAATTCACAAACCTTAATAACACACATACCAGTTGTTAGAATAAATGCTTGTAGCAATCCCATGCAATGGTACATATTTCATCAACCTCGAATGAATGAACGTCTCAGTAGGCCCAGCTGAAGTTAGAACCTTCAACCTTGATATTAAAACAAGCCTTTGTACTGGCACATTGACTCATTGAATCATAAGAAGGCACAACCTGCAAATATATATCAAACCTAAATGTATGCATTTACTGAAGCCTGAGACACTTTAAAAAGTACTCTGAATGAAAGAAAATGCAGTTGTCTTGAAGGTGCGTTTGATAACGATTAGGAGAAGCCCGTTGTTGATTACATAATCAGCACAGGCCAAGGTTAAATGTAAATGTAGTATTCCTGTAAATATAGTATTCCTGTTAGACATGAATCCATTTTGTGTGGCATAAACTATAGAGTGCACCACCTTGACGAGACAAGAGGCCAAAACCTTAGTGAGGATTTTAACTTCAAGGTTGATTAGGGAGATGTGACAATAAGGGGCATACCCCTCAGGGGCTTATTGGCTTGAGGATGACAGTGATAGTTGCCCCTCTTGGGTCGTGTGGCAGCCTTCCCTTATCAAAGGTGTCTTCATACAGGGCCCATAGCTGAGGGTCCCACATGGAGGAGTATCTGTTAAAGGGCTCTAGGGGGAAGCTATTAGGACCTGGTGTTTTCCCTGAAAGCATTGATGAAATTACCTGTTGGATCTCTGCAGCTGTGAGGGGGATGTATAATTCCTCCCTCTCCACTGTCTGGAGGGTTCACATTTGGAAGTCTTGTCCTATGTGGTTGTTTCTTTTGGGAGGGCCAATGGTGGTCTTTTAGAGCATGGTAGTAATGAGCGAATTATGTTGCTATGAGGTGCTCTACTTGGCCGCTAGACAACACAGATGAGTGGCAGTGGCAAGCCAATAATGTAACTTCCTTGCTTTATAGCCCAAATGGTATACTCTTCCCTGAGAGTGAAACCTATCCAGATACTCTGTGACAAGAGTTTCTGATTCAGAGGAAGTTGTGTTAGTTCAAGTTGCTGCAGTGTAATCGGTGTGGGAGAACTCGTCACCTCCTAATCCAGTCAGGTAACCTCTTCCTCAAAGTGCAGACGCTCCCCCTTCCAGTCTCTAATGTTACAACATATGTGTGAAAATCCCCCTTATCCCCTCTGAGGACCATTTTGAAGACCTCCCAGAGCACAATCAGAGAGGAGGCTGTACCCTTTTTAACATAAAATCATTGGTGATGATGCTGTGACGATGTTCCATGAACTCTTTGTCTGGAAACCACCCGATATCCAGGGGACCAGCTTCCTCTCTCCAGTCAGTTTTCCACCCCCGATCAGCAGCACTGGTGAGAAGTCTGAAAGTCCTCTTGGATGTATGTGTGCTGCTACCGACATCTGTGGAGGAGTAAAAAAATAATCTAGATGGGGGAGGTACAATATGGGGTAGACTTGTGTACTGTGTCTCTGCATTGTGGTGCAGCCACCAAATTTTGACAGGCCATGTCAGGAGGCACGGAGACCGGGGAACCACCGAATGGGAGTCCATGTCATGCTGGGACTCCATTATAGTGATTAAGTAATCACCTATCATCATGAGCCCTGCATAGGATTTAGTGAGCAAATGTCAGACCACCCCTAGAGTAGAGTCCAACAAAAGAGGGGAGAGTGTACGTTGATGAGAGACCATGCTCGTCCGTCTAGATTTCCTGTGACCATCACAAAGCAACACTGGGGGTCCGTGGATACATTATGGACAACCAAAGGGAATGTTCTCTTGAGAAGGAATGTCATCCCCTTGGGTCCCCTGCTGTATCTTACCTCATTCACTCTGGAGTATCTGTGTCTACCCAGAAAGGAGCATTGTGTGCCAAGCAAATCAGTCTCCTGGAGCATCTGAGCCCCAAGGTGGAACCTTTTGGCATATAAAAGCACCGCCCCTCATTTAATCTTGTCATTAATCCCTTTGACATTCCAGGTTACTATATTGTAGCTCCTAGAGGGTCCTGACGTCAAGCCAGTAGACATACAGAGTGAGTATGTAATGAAAGGTGCTGTGCAGGAAGACGCTGATCAGCCTGGCACTGCAACATGTTAGAAACAAACTAAAGTAATAAAAAAACAGCGAATGGAGCTGCAAACAGCAGCAAATGAACTACAATACTATCCTCCTCCCTACGCTTCTCCCCTTGAACCATTTCTTGCCCTAACTAGGAAATTAACCTTGAATATCCAAGTCAATAAAAAGATCAACAGTGGGGTTGGGAGAGCCCATAGCCTCCTGTCAGTAGAGCAAGTTATTGACCATTACGGCTGTGAGAGTAGCAAGGCACAAAAGGACATGCTGGGTTGTCAGCATTCAAGTCACCTTTGCCACAGTTCCATATTCACAGAGCCCACCAGTGATGCAGACTGTGGGTATTTTTTGGGAGGTAAGGCCTTTTGTCATTCAATTGACTCAGGCACTGGAAGTAGGGGTGCTGGGGGTGCGAAGCACCTCCAGAAATAACTATCCTGGAGTTAAGAAGGTGGATAAGCAATAAATATGCTTTTAATTTAAATTTTGTCTTTATCTTGCCATATTTGCCGTGCATTCGAAGGCAGAGATCAAATGTCTTTAGACAAATTGTTGCGTATTTCTTTAACATGGAAATTGGTGTTTACTTTTAATTCTTTAGAGCATTTTGTAAAGTGAACTATGTGGCAATCTTGCTGTAGTACAGTGAGTGTGAAAAGGAAGGCTGTGCTTTGTCATTCTTTTCTAAAACAAAGTTTAAATACCTTCAAATGTGCTGTGTAAATATTTCAAAATATCAGCAGTCAAAAAAGCACTGATGAAGCATTTTTTGTAATTATAAAGTGTGATTTTTGTAATTTTAAAGTGTGACATAAATAAACATATTTAATAGTATCACAACAAATTAAGATACTTTACTTAATGACAGACAAATGAGGATTATTTGCTAAAACCCAATCTCCACGCATTGTTGATTATGTTCTATATAGTTTAACTTGCAAATTTAGTGGCCATTTCAATGAAAAATGTGCTGCCTGTAAACGGCAGTGCACTACCACACCATGCTTTAGTAATATTAGGTGACAGTGTGCTCCATGAGTTACACCAGCTGTCTACATACCAAACTTTTACCACTCTCCTGCTTAGGTGACTTGGGTGGTATTAGTGGCAGCACCACCCCTGAAAATTGTCCTAGCACCACTGTGATCAATATATCTGTCTATTTCTCCTGGTGCAGCGAGGAAGTTACTACTACTGGGCTGCTGCCCCTCTCCCCTAAAGTGGGGTACTAGGAGGGGAAGAATGGCCTAGCCCTATGTCTGGACACTCCTCAACCCATGATGAGGCACTCTCAGTGTGTCAAAGAACAGTGATTTATCTTTATAGATAAATTTGCAGGATATATTAAATTTGCATGGCCCTGTTTCTCCTAGATGGCCTGAAAGGTAGGGCTTTGTTGCTTCACTTTTAGTGTATAGTCTGGAAAGAGCATCACACCCCCCTCCCACAGTGTAATTTACCCAGTTTATGGGGTTCTCACAAGATGACATCTCTGTCTACAAAGTTCAAAATTCTTGAAGTCTGGGGGCCCTATGGTTGGTCTTGTGGCGAGTGACCTGTGTGCCCATGCCACCACAAAACAAGAGAATAGTTCCTCAATGACTTCAGCCATTCCATGATGAAACTGGGGTACCCCAACAATTTGAATGTTGTCCTGCTTCAACCAACTCTCTGCATCCTCCATTGTGGCCTCCAATTGTCCCACTCTGCACCGGAGGGCCATCACAGTGGCTTTGAAAGTATGTGTAGTGCACTCTACCTCTGAGAGCCTGCCCTCTGCCTTGGTCAGTCTGTTAACTGTGTTTCCGAGATCCTGGTGGAGCACAACAGGTCAATTCTCAACTCCCTAATCTTGCCCTGCAGGGAGGATCTCAAATCCTGTATAGCCTGGAGTATGGAAGCCCTGGAGTCTGGAGAAGTGACAGCCCTGGGGCCTCACATTGCAGCCCTCTTATCTGTCCATCACAGTGGTGGGTTTGATAAATTTATCAATCTTTGCCTGGGTCTGGCTTTTCATCCTGTCTTTGCTTATGACTAAATCTGTGGTCAGTGTGTGCCCAGCTGTTGTAGCCTTAGTCTGAGACAATGTGGTCTCTCAATGAAGTGTGCTGGGCTCACTTGCTGCAAGGCCATTCTGAAAACCTCTTTCTGCAACCACAGTGCAAATGGAAGTCACCACAAGGGGCAAGGCAGGGCACCAGCAGCGCAAGCGAACACGAGCATGCAGTTCTCTCTGCCAACTTGCTGCGGTGTTTCCCAGTGTGCCAACCATAGTTTCCACATGTTCCAGTGTCCCGGCAGGAGCTCACCTCTGGGTGTCCTCAAGGGTAACAAGCCTATATGGTCCTCAGCTTTGAAGCAACTCTTGCTGGGCTGTTAGCTTGTCTGTAAGGCTTGGTCCTCACCCGTTCACTATCTGGTTTCTGTTCCCCAGGGCACAGGCCTTTCGATTAGGTCTTTAGACGGTTGCTGCCATCATGGCAGGTAACCCAGGTGCTCCGTCTAGTGTGCTGGGAACTAACCCCACTACAGGCTGGGGTTGTATCTCTGCCTCAGTGGTGGGGTTTTTCAGGGTGCCCCATTGTGGATGGTTTCGGGGCTGAGTGCCTGCAGGAGGTGGCCCTGCGCTCACTACGATGGGCAACTCCCACTTCTTGCTGAAGTCGGGGACGAGTCACCAGCTCCTTGACTTGCTCGTGGTGCCTTTGGTAGTGACCCATCTCAACTATTTTTGCACCCTAGGAGGAAAGAGCGGGTGTTCTCCTACTCTTCTCAGCCCTCAGGGCAAAGCATATGCAGCCATAACCTGAATGATTGCAGCTTGCATGGGGTAAGGAGCAGTGCTCAAGAATGGGGGACCACCATCTTAGCCGGTAGCCATGCCCCCTAAATGGAACTCTTTTCTACAGTTCCAGAGAAGCATGAGAGTTAGGTCACAGATTGACAGCACTAGGTCGTGGAGTGTAATACAGAGCCTGTTTTATGAAGAACTCCTCATATTGGGGTATAAGTGAGCCTCCAGTGGGCACCATCAGCTTATCCAGTGTTTCTGTTCCAAATCCCTCAACCCATTTCTGTCCCCTTAGTTTTGTCACTGGTTTCCCTTGTGGTCCTAGCATGGCAAGGCACTGGCACATTCTTTTTGGCCTCTCCAGGCACCTTTCTTTACCTGGCTATTCTGCCAGATTCCTAGCAAACTCCTGCCTCACAGTGGAGTTCCAAAAGCTTGTGTGCAGAAATGTCTTGGATCTCCAAGGCAGCCTCCTTTATACTAGCTGTGCCATCGTCCTTGTCTGCATAGACCCTCGTATAGTCATTCAGTCTCTGTACTCGTGAACTTAAATTATAGAAAGCGTAATGGGATGCCATGGAAAATAATTGGAGAGCATCGAACCATGACCAGGGCAATGCATTAAAATGATAAAAATGGAAAATATCTAATGTATATTTGTATCACTGCAACAACCTTTTTTAAATATTTCCTTAACTGCATGAAAAGTGAAATACATCATTTAAGCTCAGAAATGTAACCTTTTCATTAAACTAATATGATCAATAAATGTATCAGCTAATAGCTCCTGATGAGCAGTTACTCTTACCAGGCTTTTTATAAATACAGATTGATTTGACAAAATGGCCAAAAGTCAACAAAGACCATATTCCATAAAAAAGAAGAACTCATTAAATGATTACTTACATCTAAACTTACCTTGTCTGATTAAAAATCCCTTCTGTTTTTCTTTCCGAGTCTTGAATACGTTGTTCAACAAAGAACCTTCTTTTCGGCATCAGTAAAACAAACTGTGAGTACAGGTCCCTTTGTTACATGCAATTGCAAATGCACATGTGAAGATGTATATACATACATGCAATGGAAATTTTTTAATGAGTTCCATAATAAAAAAAACACCAGCATGATGAGGCTAGTGTCATGAAGCATGGATGAGCATGAGTTGTGACGCCAGGAGCCATTTTTTGTTTGATAATTTAAAACAACAGACACCCATGGTAAATATTTACCAGCCTCCGCGCTCAAGGTATGAATTTAAATTCAGTTCCAGCGCATTCCGGAGGCTGCTTGTGTTCACACAACTATTCCTATGCGGAAAAAGGACACAAAAACTATATATAATTTACTAGAAACTAAAATTGAATGAAAAGTATGTATATATATATATAGGTTCTGAATTTACTCATACAAAACCATAGAAATTAAGCAGTTATAAATAGAGTTTTTTCAATTAACCTATAACTCATGTCCCCGCCATGCACAGTTTTTTCTTCAACAATTTAGGTTTAATTTATATTTGTAGTGATGTTATACAAGTTGCCATGATTGCTGTAATATCTGGGGTAATTAGTAGTGCATGGCAAGGGTGTGAGTTTATTTGAAAGAACCCCAACTATAACTGCTGAAATTGTATGTTTTTATTAAGATATAGTACTTTTCATTACTATACGTTAATCCAAGCGCCGCCGTGCACAGCCTCTAGCTGTGCGCTGCCAGGGTTGGCTGCACGGCCTGACCAATGGCCAGTCCCTGCAGCCAGCTCCTTTAACCAATCAACCCGCACTGCGCATGGCCTTTGGCCATGTGCATCAGGGGTTGTCCACAGGGCCTTTGGCCAGTCCATGCAGCCAACCCCTAAGACCACCCAACCCTGCATGGCCCCCCTCCTCAGGCCCATATTGGTCCTGGGAACCCAATCTCCCGGGACCCAGTGTAAATATTTAATATTTTTATTGGGGAGGAGGGGGCTGAATGCCCCCCCAGGCTGATCTCGGCCACAAGGATCCCAGCCCCCGGGGCCTGACCTAAACATTACATTTTTGGGGAGGGATGGAGGACACATAACCCCACTCCCCAGGCCAATTCTGTCCCGGGGTTCCCATCCCCCAAGGCCTGGTCTATTTTTCTTTTGAGGGAGCCCACGGTCATGGGCCCCCTCCCCAGGCCATTCTCAGTCCCAGGGAACCTATCCCCAAGGTCTGGCTAATTTGTTTTCTTGGGCGTTAGGGGGGGGTCATGCAGCCCACCTCCCTAGGCCGATCTTGGCCCCATGTACCGCAACCCCCGGGGTTCACCCTGGTTTGTTTTTTGTGTTTTTTTGGAGGGGGCTGTGTGGCTCGTTCCCCAGGGCCGATCTCACCCTATAGACCCCATCCCCCGAGGCCTAGCCATGTGACCTGGGTCCCACCCCCCAGGGCACCTAGACTCAATGTTGGGGACTGTGAGAGCCTGAAGGCCCCTAATGTCCTGTCCCAGCTAGCTCCCTACCTCCTGTGGGAGCCAGCATTGCTGTCACAGAGAGAAAGCTGCTAAAGCAGTTCCCTCTCTGTGAGAGCAATGTTTCCTCTGTCTGCCTGCCTGCATCCCTGTTTGACAGCTCTCCCTTCATTGGAGCAGAGTGTTTGCTGTGACTTGGAGGCAGCTGTCAAAACTTCAGCCAAGCCACAGCAAACAGCGATGTCGTGGGGGTGGACACCCCGGAACATAGCAGGAGCCAGCCCTCGAGGGTGGCAGTCCCAAGGGCCATCATTGGGTCCCTGAGGGGGGGGCGCACAGTCCCCTCCAACATACATAGCCCCAGGGAGGTGGTGGTTTCATAGGCCGCAGATGGTCCAAAATGAACCCCCAATCTCTTTTTTTTTTACATCTACCCAGGGGAGGTGGTGGTACCTACGGCTGCGAGGGGAAGGCCCTGCATTTCAATAAGCATTGCCCCCGGGACTTGGCCCACTGGAGGGCTTGAAAAAGATGAAAGATGGGAGCCGGCACTTCATAAAAAAAAAATGTTTCCCCGATCCTCCGTGAATCATTGTAAAAATGTTTTTAAAAAGCTTCTTTGCTCGGGGGGGGGGGCTGTGTCCATACCCTGGCCCTTATTCTTTCTTTTTTTTTTACATTTTTGTCTGTGACTAGGCTCAAGCCAAGTTCCAAGATGGCGGCCAATGCTTCCTGGTTTGGTGTTGCCAGCCAATCATATGTCAGCACAAGATCGGAAGGGGTTGTGAATCCTTCATGTCCCTATATATACAAATTTGGATTTTCTTCAATTTCTCCTGAACAGATCTACACCAAAAAACAAAAAGGGCTCTTTCTGGATGAAGAGCGACCTTTCTGTCAAATCTGGTGTAATTCCGTCCAGTGGTTTTGGAACTATCGCTGTTCAATTTTTCCTACGGGAATTAACATTGGAAATGCTCTAAATTTCACCCCCACTTTATCTCGTCCCCGGCTTCATGGGTGGCATCTTTGATATTATCACTGCAACATTTGCAGTAAAATTATTAATAAGAAAACTGTGCATGGGGAAGGCCCGAGTTATAGTTATCTTAGGATGCAAGTTATAGTTACTTGATATAGCTTTCACTATAACTGCTGAATTTCAATGGTTTTGTTTGAGTAAATTCAGAACCTAACTATAACGTCCTTGTAACCTTTGGTTTTTTCAGTGAATTTCAATGTTTTTTTAATGTAAATTGATTTTAATAACTATACGTTATTCCAACCCCTGCTGCGCACGGCCTTTAGCCGTACTCAGCAGGGATTGGTCGGAGCCCGGCCTTGCAGCCAAGCCTTATAACTACCCAAACCAGCGCCATGCACAGCCTTTGGCGTGTGCAGGTTGGCCACAGAGCCTGAGTGTCTGAATGAGTCTGTGGTTTTTCTTTCAAATTTTTTCATATTAGCAAATATTTTGCTAATAATTTGTGTAAATTCATGAAATTTCATCATTTTTCATTAATATCGCGCATGGTGAAAAAAAAATATTTTAAACACATAGGTGCATACGTATACTTGGCTTGCCCAGTTTTTGCACAGTTTTAACGTTAACATTTTTTACGCTAAAACAGTGCAGAGCTAACTCTATATTGATATTTTGAAGCTAGATGGGCCTAGCATCAAAATATTGGAGTTAGCGCCATGTTTAGGATGCATGAAACTACCTTGCGTCAATGAGATGCAAGGTAGGTGTTCCCATCCTAAACATGATGCTAACCTCCAGGGCCATACTTCTCCCCAACGCAAAACCAACGCTAACGAACGAAGCAGTTTTTAAAAATAGCGTAAAGTCCAATTAGCAGCAAAAATTAACGCCTGGTCAGATCCATGCATGAAAAAGACACTCACACACCACCACTCAAAGAAAAAACCCAGAAGGAGCCTTGGAAACTGCAAGAACAACATGGTGCTAGTGCTCCAGCTTGGAACATGCCATCTGCGAAGACAGCAGATCTAACCACCACCACCGCAGCAACCTCAAACTCCACCACAATAGCCACAGAGACAGCACAGAAGGAGGGAAATAATCTTTAGACAGCGAATCACCATCTTATGGATGAGGGAACAAGATGTGGCCCCGATGTACGGACTCACAGGAAGTCCATCATATGCCTGCTGCACCTGATAGTGCCACACATCACGGCAAGGCTGCAAACTCCCCATAGCATTCCACCCATGACAAAACTCCTCACTGTCCTCCACATGATTGCGTCTGGATCATTCCAGACAACGGGTGCTCTAGTGGCTGGTATCTTCCAGACATCCTTCTCCGTCTTGAGGTACTGGGTTTTTCAGAACCGGTACTGATCCGGTAACCCAGCGGTGCCAGGGTACACCCAAAGACCTCGGGTACTTTCCTGATTCAGACTACAGAAACTCAGAGTCTTCTAGGTGAAGTCAAAGATCGAATTTATTGGCTGCAACCAATTGACAAGTGTCCTAGAAGTACAACAGCACGATTTGTATGTTCTCAGGAGACTGTGTTTCAATGCAAAGTCAGGTTTCCTTTTATACCGTTTTTTAAGCTTCAGGCAAACATTCTTGACATTTTGGTTGGTCATTCACATGTTTTCACTACAAAGGAAAAAACAGTGTCATGATGAAACCTCATATTTCATGTCATCCAACCCATAATAAATTACCCGGCAAGGCCTAGTATTTTACATCAGATAAGTGTGGACCCCCAATAAAAACGGGCACCTCCCCCTCGTAAAGTAAGAAGAAGAAAAGAGCAGGTGCAGGTGTGAGCAAGATTAGGCAGGGTGTGTGAGCGATAATAAGGGTTTTATGGCATGGTGTGCCTTGATGCTATCTGATTCGGCCACTGGGAGAGGGACTGACCAAACAGGTTTGGCCTGAGGCAATGGTTCCAGCTTGCCCAGGTCAGAGAAAAGTCAATCAAGGTGTACGTGTCCTTGGAATCAAATCTGACTGTATTATAAGCCTATGTGAGGGCAACTTTTAAAATGGCTGCCGTGTATAAAATGGGAGCCACGAGTGCAGGACGAAAATGGCGATTTCGAGGTGAAAACGCTGCTGGAATTGAGCGAAAATGCTCATGCTTAGTGTACTAGTCATTATCGGTCTTTTGATACTAAAATCGTACTGCTGTGGCAAAGTAAATTACATGGGTCCAGAATTTTTAGAACCACAAACCCTCCTTTTGCCCTTACATAGGTAATAAACCTATTCTCATGCTAATCTGAGTCCAGGTCTATGTTTATAAGGCCATGGAGATGTTGCTGGAGCAAAATTCTAGTACTTGGTAACTCTCTCTGGACAGGTCTCCTCGAACATGAAGTAGCACAAAAGGCGACATATGGCAGGACAAAATAAGGAATACCTCTATCTGCAGTAGGTGGCATAAGATCACACACCCAACAATTAGTGATGTTCACTACTAACTAGTGTTGATGCAGAAGCTGTACAAAAGAATTGCTTACAAATTCTGATCTTCTAACCTGCTCCTGTTCAGGAAAAGGGTGAAAAGAGTGCAAAGAAACAATAGTAGGAAAAGACATAGGTTGGGAAGTGGGTGCAGAAGTCAATTGAGTAGAGAAAAACAATCCCACCCATAAATGACAACGTCATGTTTAAAAGACACTAGAAAACACGTTATTAAGAACATATAGACAACGGGAGAAAGTAGTGACCACTATTTACAAATGAAATAATATTTTTTCACAACCCTAACCAAAAAGCAAATCCTAAAATTATCTAGTAACATTTTTAGGGCTCCTCTGCATTTCAGTAATTTTTGTATGTTCAGGTGGAACAGTGGTGACTCTCATCAATGCTCTAAGGTGAAAAGGGGGTACTCTTTCCACAGAAAATGGACTTTATTCTGCTTTTACTAAACAGAATAGTACTTTAAAACAATGCCAGCAAAACAATCCGTCTCCTAACACCTAGTCTATACAATCACACGGAAACCTCTTGTGAAACCAACTATGCCCAGAGTCCGTTCAAAAAGCCTCTCTGGCAGGCTTCTATTGTCCATCAAATTTTCTTTTGTTGTTTTCTTTCGCATGGGCCTCTCAATTCAGGCCTCTTCGTGAGAAAAGTACTGCTTAGTTGGAGTGCCCTCCTGGCAAACACCCACAGCTCACTCGAAAGTCTCAATGTCTTAAAGCAATGCACAAGTGTCTCTCCTCTGTGGCAGATACTACAAACAATGTGCTCTTCATTGATCAAGGGCACAAATCATCTCGTGCAGACCCAAGCACCATTAATTGGGAAATAGCTCAAGCTCAGCAGCACTTTCAGACTCCAACACTCATTATTTAGTGTCAGAGGACGCTCAAGCTGCTCTTTCATGGGCACCAAAATATAGTGCCTTTTTCCAAACTTGAAATCTCCGGTGCACTGCCCTTCTTCCGTTGGAGCAAAGAAAAGGGGGTGTGCGGCCAAAACTCAGGCCAAGGGGCTCAAGGGATTGCACACTGTCAGAGGTTACCAGCACATGACAGGTAGAGAAATGAAACCTCAAAACAGCTCTGCCATCAACAACAGGAATCCTTCTCTTTAGCTCTTTTACACTGAAACTTTGGTTTTGTGATGTCCAACGCCGTCTGATGGAGCAAGTACGATACCATGCGCTGGCGATCGCTGTCCAGCTTTGCTACTTCCTGGGTGCTGAGACTGTAGGGCCAAGACGTCCGTCTTTCATCTGTAGCTGTCACTGATGGGAATTAGGCTTAAATCAATGTCCTGCAGGTTATTATGACTTGATACCCGCAGAATCTAGTGACGTAGGAAGTGTGCCACAGCTGTTAGTTTCCTTCAATTTAGTACAAAAACAGTTCATGGTTTTTAACAAGGGGACTGCAAGCAGGTGGTCTGCAATCTTCAAAGGAGTAGCCATACACCATGGGCATAAAATACAAAGACAAAGGCAGAAGGGCAAAACAGGGTCTGTAGCATCTTTAATTCAGTTCTCTCCATTATTCTCTGCCATCTATAGCTACATGAGAATTCTATCTGAATGGATTTCCTCACACAGTGGCATTGTCTAATGGGGTAAACACATATTTGCCTCAATGATTAAGTCTAGGTGTTCCTCCTTACCTTAGAACATCTCAATAGAGAAATCACATGATACCGATTATCAGGGACATGTAGAAACCTTCCTTTAAAAACTGTGCATCAGGTGCACTATGCAATACACAGGCTAATAGTCACATGTGCAAACAAAAAGACAAGAACTAGAGGGTCCTGATATTTGCATGATTAGGACACATCTGATCCCACAAAAAATTAAAGTAGCAGGAACAGAAGGGAACCGAAAACCAAATTAAAATAGACATTGAAAATTCGTCATGTTCAAAAAGGTAAACATAAGATATCTCCTATTGAGATGGAAAACTTGTCTTACTATAATATTGAGTCAGTTAACCAGTCTATCGCTACCCTGACAGTCAGGCTGGAAAACATTGAAGCAGGCAAATTCTTGAAAACCAGTCTGGTCATACCAAAGGGAATTATACATAACATGGGGGTCCCTGGTACATGACTGCAGTCTGGAAATGTGAACCTGAACAATACATCAATAATAATAAAAGGGCTGACTGGTGAAAGGAATTCGAAAAAGATAAATGGGACTAGGACATAGCTAAAATCTCAATAACTAAGCATGGTGCGACATTGGTCAGGGGAAGTAACCAAAGAAAAAATCTATAGAAAGAACAAAAAAAATTATTTGGGTGATAGTCAGGCATGTGACACAACACCAAGAGTACGGGTGATACACAAAGGCCAAAGTTACACAAATTTTAACTCTACCGTTGGCGACTACACCATATACGGTACTCCTAGCTAATGTTTCAGTTCCTTCTTCAGGAAAAAATGAAAACCTGGTTTTCTTTTAAGGAACGAAAGCCATATGCTACTTAGGAAACAGAACATCATTAACTAATGTAATATAGAAATTAGGCCACCTTGAGTCACAGATCCATAATTTCATCCTTAGGTCCAATCAAGGATACATAAATGTAGGGCTGCCTGTTCCTTTAAGGGAAGGGGCAGTAACGTGACTAACTGCAGGTGACACACTTTGATCCTGTATATCTCTTTTTATTTTCCTTCAATACCATTATAGCCAAATAGACATTCACTGGTGAAGTGTTGTCTTTTATGTTCACAGCATGAAATATCATTATCTGTGGAATTTAGTAACCAGAACAAGTTCAACCAACTGTTGCGTAGCGATGGGCATCGTCATGACCATCCCCTCACAACACAGGGGAGCTTGTAATAGTATCAAAAGCAGCAACAAACATGCAAAAAACAAATAAAAAAAATAATAAAAACGCACAAAACGTCAAGCCATCAGATATACTTGCTGTGTATCAAGCACAAAAAGCATAGACAAAACAATAGCATGTGTGAATAAGCGGTGACACACAACACCATGTCATGTACTTTATGCACTGTAAACCTGCAGCCCAAAACCCAATATTTGGGCCTGTTTAATTTGTCAGGTTTATAATCCTTACCCTCCTTTTGCCAGTAGATCACCAGGCAATGGAAATCTGCTGTCAAATATAACTTTACTGTTTCTCTTCTAACATACAGGACCAGCAAGAACAATTCATGATAGGACCAAATACATGAAAATAAATTTCCATTACTTAACTGTTACCCTCTTGTCAGTTACTTCGCAACATCAAGCCACCTTAGTTTTACCTTTCTAAAAGTAAAAATTGTTACACTGACACTCCATATTAATTTGGCACCTACAATTTCCACTGTGAAAAATAAGTCTTAATTGGCAAATCATTCTCATTAAGGCATGTAGCCTCCAAAATTTTAGAAAAGGGCTGCATCTTATTTTCTGTCTAAGACTTAATGCAACACTTCGTTTTCTGTCAAATAAAAGCAACTAGCAGGCATAATTTTATTTTTTTAGAGCGGAGACGCAAATGTATCAGTTCTGCAGAGCATTTAACATGATGTTGGGACTTTCGAAGAAACCCCTTTTTTTATATTTTCCCTTTGGAATTAAGTTCTTTAATTGTATTGATGTTCTTCTGGAGAAACCAGAAATCCCACTTTTAGAGGCCCGGTAGGGTCATTCTGCATTTCACAGAGACAAGGCCCTAATTTAAAAGGTCACAAGTGTCAACATGACAGCCTCCTCCATTGTTTATGGGAAAACTAAAGATAGCATCTCAGCAGCATGACTTGAGCCAGCCTCTGTAGCTCTCCTAGCTTCTGCCACTCTGAATCTGTCAAAGACAGTAGGCCTTTCTATTTTCCTTCTAACCTGCAATAATTCACTCTATTTAAAAAAAAAAAAAATTCCTTTTTAGGCGCTAAAAAAATGTATCTCTATTTCCAGATTATTAAACTACATTTACTGTGAATAATTCACAAACCTTAATAACACACATACCAGTTGTTAGAATAAATGCTTGTAGCAATCCCATGCAATGGTACATATTTCATCAACCTCGAATGAATGAACGTCTCAGTAGGCCCAGCTGAAGTTAGAACCTTCAACCTTGATATTAAAACAAGCCTTTGTACTGGCACATTGACTCATTGAATCATAAGAAGGCACAACCTGCAAATATATATCAAACCTAAATGTATGCATTTACTGAAGCCTGAGACACTTTAAAAAGTACTCTGAATGAAAGAAAATGCAGTTTAAACAGTGCTTTTGCCCAAAATCGACTTTGATATTTTAGGCATTAAAAAATCAATATCCTACAATTTTCTTGCATAATATGCATTACCAGAATGTCTATTACACAATCCATGAGTCAGCCATTGAAAATATTAACTTATACTTTATAGAAATGAGCTTGTTTGCTCCTGCGCCAAGGAAAAATTGCACATACAAATGTCATTTTAGCGGTGCAACATAACTTAAATTAAATTTTAATGTTAGGAGGTCATAGTATAGGTATTAAGCTTTATAAATATTAAAAAACGATTTTGAAAGGCACTTATTTTTTTAATAATTTTTCCATAATTAATAATTTTCTTTAAAAAAAAAAAAAAAAAAAATATTCTTTTTTTGGTGATAATTCCACATATAAAAGCAAGCTGCATCCCTTGCCTATTATTTGGGATACATTAACTCACAAGCCTAAGCGCATAAGCCTAACTTGAAATGCGTCACATTTTTGCGCCACTTTCATTTAAAAGGAAGGTTATGCAAAATTCCACCCATGTTTAACTGGGAAAGTGCTGGCTGAATTGAAAATAGATAATTTCGTTTTTTTTGGGGGGGGCCCTATTTATATCTATTGAATGTGTTTTCTAATTTATTAAGCATTTAACGGCAGTTTTGTATATGTGCACAATTGCTCATTCTATAAATTAAAGAGCAACATATAGCTATGTTAGCACATCACATGGTTCATTTCTGGATTTTTTCTAAGTTTCTACTTAATATTAATTAACCAACATTTTACTTAACAAACTGTAAACATCAAGAAGACCCACAAACACACATTGAGCTCATTTCAGATATAAACAGAAAACACTCAGTACACACAATACAGCGCGCTTTAGCCATTTTTCATAAATAGCGCCGTCGCAATTTACTTACAGAACCGTTTGCAGATCCTAGTTGTAAGTCATATTTACAAGAAAAAAAAACTTTTCTCAATTATTTCCAAGAATAGCGGACCCATACTTTATTAAACGTGATGGGGCCCACTCCGTGCTTCACATATAGTTCATAGGTTGGAGTTCCAATCGGAGGAACCGGACATGAGTCCTCCAACCGGGAGTCCCTTTTACAACCAAGACAAAACAAATTTCCAAGTCTGCTAAGACCAGGCATCTTCGCTCACTAGTCTAGCTTCAAACTTCAAAGGATTATCGTTTACGATAGTCTCGTGAATACACGAGTCCTTCGGCTTTGGTACTTGCAAGTTCCAAATCAAAGTGATCCCAAAGGGATACCAAACCAAATGTCCAATTAAGGACCAAACCAAGTGTCCAACTAAGGACCAAACCAAGTGTCCAACTAAGGACTGGGAGACGCTCCACTTATACTTAACTGAAAATATCAATGACGTCACCAGAAGACTCGTCTTATCGTTTCGCTCTACCAAAAATCAAGGGTCCAAATCAGGGCGATAGCCAGGGCAGCAGTCCTTCATAGCCGTCGGGAAGCGGGGAACCTCGCAACAAAGACTTTCGGACCACGTCGACATGCAGGGGTCGATGAAGTGGCGGCCTTCCTCCAGAATTTTCACACGAAGCTCCCCACGGACCTCAGGCTTGGACCGGTACCGCTGGTATCGCCCCACGTTTGGGCGCCAACTGAGGTACTGGGTTTTTCAGAACCTGTACTGATCCGGTAACCCAGCGGTGCCAGGGTACACCCAAAGACCTCGGGTACTTTCCTGATTCAGACTACAGAAACTCAGAGTCTTCTAGGTGAAGTCAAAGATCGAATTTATTGGCTGCAACCAATTGACAAGTGTCCTAGAAGTACAACAGCACGATTTGTATGTTCTCAGGAGACTGTGTTTCAATGCAAAGTCAGGTTTCCTTATATACAGTTTTTTAAGCTTCAGGCAAACATTCTTGACATTTTGGTTGGTCATTCACATGTTTTCACTACAAAGGAAAAAACAGTGTCATGATGAAACCTCATATTTCATGTCATCCAACCCATAATAAATTACCCGGCAAGGCCTAGTATTTTACATCAGATAAGTGTGGACCCCCAATAAAAACGGGCACCTCCCCCTCGTAAAGTAAGAAGAAGAAAAGAGCAGGTGCAGGTGTGAGCAAGATTAGACAGGGTGTGTGAGCGATAATAAGGGTTTTATGGCATGGTGTGCCTTGATGCTATCTGATTCGGCCACTGGGAGAGGGACTGACCAAACAGGTTTGGCCTGAGGCAATGGTTCCAGGTTGCCCAGGTCAGAGAAAAGTCAATCAAGGTGTACGTGTCCTTGGAATCAAATCTGACTGTATTATAAGCCTATGTGAGGGCAACTTTTAAAATGGCTGCCGTGTATAAAATGGGAGCCACGAGTGCAGGACGAAAATGGCGATTTCGAGGTGAAAAAGCTGCTGGAATTGAGCGAAAATGCTCATGCTTAGTGTACTAGTCATTATCGGTCTTTTGATACTAAAATCGTACTGCTGTGGCAAAGTAAATTACATGGGTCCAGAATTTTTAGAACCACAGTCTGCCTACCAAAGGTCCTGGACGCAATCCTACACCTCATGCCACAACACATCTGCTTCCCAAACACCCAGCAGCTGCAGCAGGACACCAAGCAACGTTTCTATCAGATTTCTGGGTTTCCACATGTCTTGGGCGAAATGGACTGCACACATGTCCAACTGGTGCCACGTGCAGCAACAGAACACCTCTACAGGATCCAGAGGCACACACATTCCATCAATGTGCAGGCTATCATGGACCACCGTGGGCTCTTCACAAACATCCTTGCAAAATATCCCGGAAGTGTCCATGACGCAGACATCTTTTGCCATTGCACCATCAACCAGCGGTTCCAGGATGGCGAATATGGCAATTAACATAATTTTTCATTACGACAGGGCTCAATGGTTACCGTCAGTTTTTATTACGATCACCATTCATTTGCGCTATGGAATGGAGCTAGCCTGCACTAAATAAAATGACGCAAAACTGCATTTGCACAGTTTTGCATCATTTTGTATAAATATGGGCAGTAATTTGCCCCTAAAACACACCTTTATCACATCCCTGGGGTCAGGGTACCTTCACCCTAACCCCTTATGCCACTTTCAGTTAGGATTCATTCCCGGGTTTCAGTCAGCCAATTTCATTGCTTCTTTTCACACTAAATAATTGCAAAGTCACTGCAGCCAGAGATATGCAGATTTTAATTTCCCTAAATTTCTCAAAAACTATAGAGCAAATTTGTACTACATTAGTGCACACATGATCTGCATACTGAAAGCTACCTTTCTGTTTGGCTTAATTCTGTCCAGTGGTTCAGGCTGTGGTCATGTCTAAAGGTCCTACATAAATTAACATGGGAACCACAACTTTTTGTACTCCTCCTTTTTCTCACCCCCGCTTGATGGATCACCCCGAAACTTTCCATGCTCATCAAGAATCACTCGCACACTTTTTTTTTCAACTTCAAGAAGATTCGTCAAGCAGTGTCAAAGATATAGGCAAGTCAAAAAACACTTTTTCTATGGAAACATGGACTATAACTACCTAGTGGCTAACAGGCTAAGTTGGAAAAGAACTCACAACATTAAAGCACAGATATGAGAAGCTAAAGTCATTGTTCTATAGGGTATGTTGATGTTAAGGTAATACAAGATAGTAATATATATATATATATATATATATATATATGTGTATGTGTGTGTGTGTGTGTGTATATATACCTACATATATAATATCAAAGATGCCATACAAGATCTCATCAATGACATAATATGTGAAGTAATTAGCTGTGCATAGCGCAGGTGCAAGCTATAGTTACCTTAAGGTGAGAGTTATAGTTACTTAAAGGAAATGTAACTATACCTGCTGAATTTCTATGGGTTCAGTATTTTTTACCTAAATGTCTCAAAAACTACTGAACATATTTACACCAAATCACAAAATGCATGCTTTTGGGTCCAAAATCTAACTTTCAGACAACTTTGGTGTAATTCCATTCAGTAGTTTTTGTTGTTTTGTCGTAGCGCTGCCTTAATTAGTCAATGGAAAATGCAAGGAGACATTTGTTTTTAGACCCACCTTTTTGCACGTCCCCAGCTTTGACAGATCACCCAAAACACATTGCAGGAAAGAGATGAGGTGAATGAACATTTTTTTGTGAGTTTTGTGGAGGCTTGTCAAATGACACCAACATTTTAAGTAAACCAAATAACGCTCTTCCTATGGAAATGCAGATCTAACTATAACTACTCACAGCGCCCACTTATGCTTATATCTTTCATTTCTGTGAAAAATTAAAATGGCACAATTCCATGCCATCAATTTAGCACCAAATTAAACACACTTGTTTACAACATTGTTCGGGAGAAGATACAAATAAAAGCTTTACAATTCAATTAGACATTTAAAACTAGCAAAGTAAAAGAGGCATAAAATGAAAGCTTGGAAAAGTCCAAAAAACCTAAGTCTGGCATTAGCCAAGACCTTATAATTTTAGTAAGATTATACATGCATTATACATAAGTATAGGGCCTTTCAGCCAGCCCTCTTTATCCATTGATCTGATGTTGTTTCTTTCAAATGTTTCTCTGTTCACTGCAGCTTACAGCCTGGGGCAGTGGGTCAGCCGACTTGACACATTGATTCCGTGGACTGTGCCTGCATTTTACTTGATCACATGTATGTAGCTGTCTGAAAAGTAGTGTACTTCAGTGTCAGGGCTCATGGAAAAAATGAACAAGGTGACCCGGATTTATTTCGTTCAAAATGTGACTTTCGTTAACTTTTTCCAACAAGTGTTTCCTCTGGTGTGATATTTATGTTGTGAGGTTGCTTTGGGTTTCCGTCTAAATACCACCTTTGCTGACACTTGAAATTTTGGAGAGCGTTTCAAGCATTTTATAAAGAGTTGCAGGAATCTTTGTCACTTAAAAGGGGAAACAGTTACTGGGCTTCCCACAGCTTACATTACTCATACAAACAAAAATGGTTCAATTACCTTTAATGATCATTACTCTGAGTCCCAGTGCTTGTAATTCCAGTCCTGGCTCATGGATGCTCCAGTGATTTGTATACCTACCTTAGATTTTACACAAAATTAGAACCGAAGGTACAAAACAATTTCACTTACATTAGGAACAAAGGGCCAGATGTGTAATGTATTTTTGCAGTCGCAAACGGGCCGATTGGACCGTTTGCGACCGCGAAAATGCATTTTGGTATGTATGAATTCCAATTTGCTATTCGGTAACTTGTTACCGAATCGCAAATTGGAATTGCGACTACATACCGATTCAGTATTAGGAAGGGGCATGTCAAGGGAGTCCCTTCCTAATACGAATCGCAGCGGTATGCAGGAATGTTTTGTGACTGAAATGTGATCGCAAAACATTCACATTTTACCACCTACTTTACGTAGGTGGTAACTGTTAGAAATGGGGTGTTTGGTTGGCAGTCAGGTTGTCCCCTGGCCAAGCAAGGACCCTCACTCTAGTCAGGACAAAGGAGAACACACTTGGTTAACCCATGCTCACCCCTTTGGTAGCTTGGAGATTTTACACAAGCAGAAATGCACAACAAAGTCCAGTCATTGTCCCCTCTCACAGGCAGAAGCAGAAACTGCAGGATAGCCCAACAAAGGACAGTCACAGGCAGGGATGGCACTTCTCCTCAGCTCTTCTCCTTGGCAGAGGTTTCTCCTGGTTCCAGAAGCAAATCTTGAAGAAATCTAAAGTCCGGGGTTTTGGGTCCAATACATATACCCCTTTCTGCCTTTGAAGTTGCCCAACTTCAAAGAAAAGTCTCTGTTGTTTACAGGATCCGCCCTTGCCCAGGCCAGGCCCTAGACACACACCAGGAGGTTGGAGACAGCATTGTGTGAGGGCAGGCACAGCACATTCAGGCGTAAGGGACCATTCCTCCCTCCACTCTAGCCAAGATGGCTCATCAGGATATGCAGGCTACACCCCAGCTCCCTTTGTGTCACTGTCTAGAGGAGATTCACAAACAGCCCAACTGTCAGAAGGCCCAGCCAAGAAATCCACAGACAGCAGGAAAATGCCTACTTTCTAAAAGTGGCATTTTCAAACTAACAATCTAAAACCCAACTTCACTAAAAGATGTATTTTTAAATTGTAAGTTCAGAGGCCACAAACTCCATATCCCTATCTGCTCTTAAAGGGAAACTGCAATTTAAGGATATTTAAAGGCAGACCCCATGTTAACCTATGAGAGGGATAGGCCTTGCAACAGTGAAAACAGACATTGGCAGGATTTCACTGTTAGGACATGTAAAACACATCAGTACATGTCCCACCTTTAACATACACTGCACCCTGTCCATGGGGCTACCTAGGGCCTAACTTAGAGGTGCCTTACAGGTATAAAAAGGGAAGATTTGAGCCAATGAATTGGCAGTTTAAAACTGAACACACAGACACTGAAGTAGCAGGTCTGAGCCATGTTTCCAGGGCTACTCATGTGGGTAGCAAAATCAGTGCTGCAGACCCACTAGTAACATTTGATTTACAGGCCCTAGGCACCTCTAGTGCACTTTACTAGGGACTTACTATAAATCAAACATGCCAATTATGGAAAAGCCAATTACACATACAATTTCACATAGGGAGCACTTGCACTTTAGCACTGGTCAGCAGTGGTAAAGTGCCCATAGTAACAGAAACAGCAAAAGTAGATTCCAGCACACAGAAACAACCTGGGAAGCACAGGCAAAAAGTTAGGGGAGACCACGCCAAGGATGCCAGGTCTAAAAGTAACCCATTCTCACGGACCACTGTGTACTCTTAAAAAATTAAAAGAAAACTTGTAATTTTTCTTTTTTAAATGCCTCACTCTTTTCTTTAAGGAAAATGGGCTGCATTTGAAAAAGAAAAATAGCTTTATTTAAAAGCAATCAAAGAATGGTGGTCTGCTGAGCCCAGCAGGCCACCATCCCGGTGATTTTAGCGTTTCCTGATGGGTAGCAAATTGCGACCAACCGCATGAATATTAATGAGGTAGGTTGCTTTGCGACCAATTAGGAAACGTAAAATGAATATTGATTACTTAATTGGGATTCACAGGGAATCGCAATTAGGTAATCGCTATTTAATAAAATGATACATCTGGTCCTTATTGCCTAATTTTGACCTGGTGGATGGGTTCCTCCGTCACCACGGCGAGGGATATCCTGTCTACCAAAATCTAGACCCTATTTGTTATAATGGGATTTAGATTTCGAAGAACGGGATATGACGTAGTAACCTGTATGCCAAGTTCCAAATCGGGCCCTCATTTTGGGGGTTTTTGATCAGAAGTCAACAGATGCAATTTTTGTTTTATTAGATAGATACGAGGGCATCATTCGATTATTTGGTGAAACTCGAACTTTTGCGTTCCTTCACTGCTCTGTCTGTCTTTCACATAACCTGAGGTGCATATGTGGCACAGCTGGGCCCAAGATGCAGTGCTAGAAGTTTTATTTGCAAGGCCCTGAAACTGCACGGTACTGATATTTCAATTATATCAGGGCTTCAATTCACAGTATGTTGATTAGGGAAGTTTTTTCCAAGGGAGGACAGGCCTTTCATTCCACCAGGCATTTCCCAGTGGGCAGGACGTTTTTGAAAGCCCAGGCACTGCTAGGGACTCTGTCACTTTCCCCACCTCTACAGTTATTTGCAGTAGGCATGGGGTACATCAAGAGAGTGAAAGGGAGGGAGGGTGAAGGTAAAGAGAAAGCAATCAGAAACAGTGAGTGGTGAGGACAGAGACAAGTAGTAGATAGAAAGAGAAAAATGTCACAAGGAGTCGAAGGGAGCTGGAATGGTGGGAGAATTTTTGTCAGGGTTGCTTTTAGTTCCGGACTCCAGCTCTGTCTGTTTCACCTGATACATTTAAAGAATTCAATTTTCAGGCCCTGCAACGTTTAGAGTGGAAAATGGAGATGCCCCATTGGTGTTTAAGCACATTTTTTAATCCATGGACAAGGTTTCAATTAGGGTTTTATGTTTTTTAACTACCTGCCGATTCCTACCAGTTTTGTTTGCTCTACTGTGCCATAAGTATCTGCTATTTGTTTGCGTGCCTATTTTGGTAAATACAGACAAGACACATTTACTAGAGTCTTAAACTTCTTATTTATAATAAATTTATCAAAATATACTTTCAGTGCATACAAATATATTAAGTATTTGTCAGGGGTTCATTTAACATGGTAATCCAATTTCATCAGCATAACACTATTTCCGCTTCTTGCCTACATGAGTTCTATGAACTAACCTATCTTTCAAGGGCCACTCAAACACCTTTAAGTGTGTACTGGAAACATTTCCATTTTTTTACACTGAACACTGTGACTCATCTTGAATGTTCTTCAGGCGTTTAGGTCTTTTTATTTATGTGGGAACTAGTGACGGCCAGTAATTAAAGCGGGAGAGTGGCAGGCAGGCTCCAAATGGACCCACTCAACTAACTACACGCACACATACTCACACCTCATGCATTAACAAGCATGCATACATATACTCACCATTCACAAACACACAGGCACACACACACAAATTCATAGCACACACTCACAAATAAGCATATATTCATACATACGTACATTGCTGGAAATTGGGTAATTTGTTGAACGGGTAAAACCTGACTCAAGCAACAACCACAATCTCTATGAAGGTGAAACACAAGCAAGCCCTAAATTATCCTGTCCTTAACTCTCTGACAGCTTGGCACAAAGCAGTCAGTCTTAACTTAGAAGCAAGTGTAAAGTACTTAGTAAGCACTTCAAAAAGTAATGAAGAGAAAACACAACAGAAGAAAAATCCTACACCAATTTAGAAAAATAGAGTATAATTTAATAAATGACTTGAAAGCAAAATGACACAACTCCAATCAGTAAACCCAAATATACACAGTTTTAAAGATTTAAGTGAAAGTAGTGCCTAAAATCACAAATCACCAACTGTGGTTATATGGTAACTCTGGACTGAGACAAAGTCACAAGTTCAGGCCGACCACAATGGAATGTGGGCTGGATACAGGGATCAAGTTTGGCCCTCTGAAGAAGAGTACCTTAAATCCGGATTGTGGAGCATTTTGAGGTCTTGCGTTGAGGGTGCGTTGCACAGCTGAGGTAATGTGAGGTCCTAGTGAGTAAATGCATTATGCAGTGCAGTTCCAAGCAGCTGCAAGACTGCGATCCGAGGTCCTGCATCGGCGTTGAGGATGCCATCAGCGAGGGGCTTGCAATGTGAAGTACTGTGTCGAAGATACGTTGCACACCTCTGGGTTAGAAGAAGTTGCTAGGCTTGCGATTTGGAGTTCTGCGTCATCTTTGGGAATGCCTTAGATGAGGGGTTTGCAATGCAAAGGTTTCTATCCAGGATGTATTGCACAGTGTCAGTTCTGAGGAGGTTGCTGGCTGCAATACAAAGTCCTGTGTCAGGGATGTCTTTCACTGAGGCTCCTATGTGGAGTTTTGTTAGGTGCTGCTTTGGATAAAGTTCTGATGTGAAATTCTGGAATGCAATGCGTTGTGCTGCATCGGTTCTCCTGGGACCACAGCTGAGTTGGCAGTGCATCTTCAGGTCCACTTCTAAGGGCCCAGGACTGAAGTGCCACCACTTAAGAAACAGAATCACAGCAGACTGACTCCAGCTGCTGGGTTCATAATGGTTGAAGCCTGTTCTGTCCCTGAGGATTCTGATAAGGGGGTTAGCCAACTGGCTCTTGGAGTCACTCTGGTAGTCCTAGGTTCAAAATGCAGGTCCAGTCCATCATTCAGGCAGCATGACAGAAGGGTCCTTCACTCAGGCAACTGGGCAGCAGGGCAACAGAGAAGCAGTAGTTCTTGCAGAGCTAGACAGCAGTCATTTTGAGTCTTCCACAAAGCCAGAGGTGTACTAAAGAGTTGAGTCTTAGTTGTACCTGGTGCCCACTTGGAAGTAGGAGAAGGTGCTGGAGGTTTACATTCCCAGAGGTGTTTGGTGTTCCCTGCCTCCCTGGCCTGGCCCCAGCTTGTCTAGGTCACAATAGACTAGTGTCACATTCTGCATGTATGTGCTGAGGCAGAGCCTTTTGTGATGTGTATGTGTGTTATGTGACAGCTCCCCCCCCCATCAAATCAGGAAGTTGGAGGTGGCCCATCCTGTAAACACCTATTGCCCCTTTGTTTCTTTGGCTGGTCGCAATACAATCCACCGCCAGCTGCACCCAGTCTTCTGACTGTCTGACCCATTGTTAGAAATAGGTGCATACTGTAGCCAACCAGAAACCCTAAGCCAGCAGAACCCACCCACTCTAGTCAGGGCGAAGGAGTTACACACACAAAATAACCCCTCCTTACCCCCTTGGTAGCTTGGCACAAGCAGTGAGACCTATCCCAGAGGCAATGAGTAACGCGATTTCACAACACACGCAACTATCCCCACCACAAAGGAAACACAATATCAAGTTGTATAAAAATAAACTGTATTGTACACAACATCATTAGGCTAAACATAACATGTCATTAATACCCTGCTACCCAAACAGTTGTCAGAACATTACACAGTACTATTACTCTGCGAAAGCCAGCAGTAGTCACATAAAACAAGTGTTACTGATTATTCTGCAACATAAGCAGTAGTCAAGAAAACATTACTAAACGGGCTAAAATTGAAGTGCCAAGGTTAGACACTATCAGTGATGGACCTCCTTGTCATGAGGCGCCGGTCCCCCAAGCAATTTGCCAGACTTAAGAGGTCACGCCCATAGGGTTGTGCCATCTTCAGCCCAACAAAGTTAAGCTCAGACAGCCAGACACTTGTGCATTTAGCGCAAGTATAGATCCTGGCTGCCTGATCTGAACATAAACAGTGTTGGTCAGGCTGATCTCTGCTCAGCCTGTCATACTCTCTTCATGTCGCCAAAAGGGAGAGGGGAATATCCCCTCCATCCTTAAGGAGAGGCCACTGCTGGTGGGAACTAAAATGTGCTCTTAAACGTTAAACCTCAAGAGTATGTTAAGATCCATATTAGGGGCAGTCCTCACTTACAGGGCTTTCAAAGTTATACGACTGTCAGGAAGTGCTTTTTCAAAAGCTATTTTGAGATCATCTTAAAATGCATACACAATAAGAAATATAGTGCTCATTATCACAGTCTGGCCTTCTTTTAAAGCTGTAAGCCACAGTTTTCCCACAATGATTATAGTATTCAGTTAATTGGCCACTGAAGACTGAAAGGTTACTGAGTGAGCTGCAGGTCTCAAGCACCGATGTAAACTGTAGATATCCATAGCCTGGCTTGTGTAATACCTATGGTATGTGAAGTGACATTTTCTGACAACTCCTTCTTTGGGTACCGGTGGTGTGTGGGTTGTTCATTTGGTTCCTAAAATAAGATATATTCCAAGTTTGAATCAACAAGATAGTGTTCAACCCACCCCATGATAGTGGCCTCTTAAACCAGAGTCCTACAGTCCTTGATAAAAGAAAGGCACATTTTCAGGTGTGGCGTTAGCCGAGACCTCTTATTTTTAATAAAATTATATATATAATATACTTACTTATCGGGCTTTCAGCTGGACCTCCTCATCCTATGATCTGTTGTTGTATCTTTCACATTTTTCTTCCACTCTTGAGTATTCAGCATTGGACAATAAGTCAGCCCACTTGATCCATTGGCTCCCTTCACTGTGAGTGACAGCATAATTCTCTGATCACATGTATGTAGCTCCCTGAAAAGCAGTGCACTTCAGTGCTCCTGGGCTAATGTCTGCTTCAATTTGTGCTTTGAATTTTTGTTCTTTGCCAACTTTATTTTTCCAAGGGCCTAATCTGAGGCACCCCACGCATCACTGCAACAGGCTACTTGTATCCAGTGGCTGAACAGCCTCGGTTGTCAGGCCGTTTATTTGTTATACCAGAGCACCCAATAGTTATTGCAGTCCATCTTTACTATTTACTATCATACACGGAAAAGCAAAAGTGTTACCAAGCCTCCTGGTGCTGCCTCAATGTAATGTCTGTACACTCTATGAAACAATAGCTACATTCGGTGTTGCTATGCATGATCAGCGCTTCAACAGGAGATCACACTATCTGCATCCATTATCCCATTGTCATCCATACATCAACCAGTTCTGCTCCTAGAGACCGGTAAGTGCTATGCATTTCCTCTTCTACGTTTGCATTTCATGCCATAGGATCTAGCAGCCCTCTGTAGTGGGCCACTTTTTGAAGACAGTCCTTTTTTCTCTAAAATTCTTTGCAAAGGGGTATTGCTTCATTCTAACATGGTTACCATGTTCAAAGCTTGCTGAATACTAGGAACACTGCATTTTAGTCTCTCCTTCATTTCAGATGCCTCTCTCATCTACCTTCGGCTGTATTTGGGGAAGTGAATCACTTGAGCATTGCTAGCACATTCCATTGATTGTTCACCTCACACTCTAGTTGCACAACAGTCCCTTTAGCACTAAGGGGGTCATTCTGACTCCCGCCGGGCGCGGTCACTGCGCGCCCGGCGGGAGCCGCCAAAATACCGTACCGCGGTCGGAAGACCGCGGCGGGTATTTTGAGTTTTCCCCTGGGCTGGCGGGCGGCCTTCAAAAGGCCGCCCGCCAGCCCAGGGGAAAACGACCTTCCCACCATGAAGCCGGCTCGTAATCGAGCCGGCGGAGTGGGAAGGTGCGACAGGTGCTACTGCACCCGTCGCGTATTTCACTGTCTGCAATGCAGACAGTGAAATACAAGCGGGGCCCTCTTACGGGGGCCCCTGCAGTGCCCATGCCATTGGCATGGGCACTGCAGGGGCCCCCAGGGGCCCCGCGACACCCCCTACCGCCATCCTGTTCCTGGCGGGTGAACCGCCAGGAACAGGATGGCGGTAGGGGGTGTCAGAATCCCCAAGGCGGCGCAGCGAGCTGCGCCGCCTTGGAGGATTCTTAGGGGCAGCGGAAAACCGGCGGGAGACCGCCGGTTTTCCTGCACTGACCGCGGCCAAAGCGCCGCGGTCAGAATGCCCTGCGGGGCACCGCCGGCCTGTCGGCGGTGCTCCCGCCGACCCTGGCCCCGGCGGTCTAAGACCGCCGGGGTCAGAATCACCGCCTAAATGTCGTGTTTGAGGGGCAGTAGATCATTATATTATTGCAGTTCTGCTCATGACGTTGAATAATAGACACATTAACTTTTATTTCAGTTGCCACTCTTTGAGCTGCCCAAACTGTATGTTCATGAGTCAAGTGATAGGGAAGGGTGTGGTGCTGAGAACATCAAGAGTGTGCTCTGCTAGGAGAGGTCTGCATCATGGTGAGACGAAAGTACCTTTTTATGAGCTTGTTCTTTAAGGTGTTGCTTTTACAGCTAAAAGAACAAAGAAATAAGGACTACCCCCTCCTGCTAAATAATTAATGAGCAGCAAGAAGTGAGTCCAAAGGTGTATTACACAAATGTGGAAATAATCTACCTGTTTTTCAGGCATTTCAGTCTCCAAAGAGATTGTATCCACACTTTTTGGTAATTCCTAGAGAATTCAATTCTTTCAATTGTCAGAGCCATGCCTTCTAGATAGCACACTGGGTCTCGTGACTGTATTGTCTTCTTTGCTAGGATCGCCACCTGGCAGGTTCTATACCTGCATAACAAGTATTTTAATGTCCCAACCAGAAAAAGAAAAAAAAATAGGAAAATCCCCTAAAGCCAGTATTTTGCCCTTATCACTACATACATAGTAAATATAAGAATAAACACTTTCAAATGTGTTCTAGACTTGCTTTAATTATACCTCATTGATAATTGAAGAAAACAAAAACAGAAAAGCGATGTTTACAATGGAAACATACTTTTGTTATTTAAAGTTCTATTTATGTATCACGTCCTGGCCTTTGCAGAAGTTTAAAACGTAAACAATTGGCTAATACTTTTAGTGGAAAAGGTGGCAACCCAATTTCAATGCCCTTTGGCTTTTTAATTTACAGCTGGTCGTGCTTGCTATCGCTGCAAGTTTAAGAACTTTCCACGTGTGTATGTAATATTTCCTTTTCAAAGATATCCGTACTTTTGAAACAAGTGTTGACGTGCAGATTTCTGGGAATGGGCTTCTGTGGTTGAGCACCTTATTTTGTTTTACACCTCAGACAGAATGATGTGTCCTAAATCGCTAGGCAAGTGAATGCAGATTTCTGTTCTGAACATTAATAAATGCGTACAATGTTATCTCTTAGAATCAGAAGAAAGGAACGTCAAGCACAGTAAGATCAATTTCATTTTAGATTTGGCCAGAATTTAAACATTTTTGTAGTACACCACCCAAGCCTTTTTGATTGCAGCACCTGGATACCTGGGCTTCGGTGCAATGGGCATGCGCTAAGGTGGAAATGTAGTATGAAAAACTCATCCTGATTGTGTTGTTCATGTGTTTTATTTCACATGCTACTGACCAATCCGATGCCTGAGTAGATGAGCCACTGGACAATGTTTTCAGCAATAAAACTACTAGGTTGAAATAAAACTTAACACTTCGGTACTTTTATTTACCGTGGTATTTCTTCAAAATTAGCACCAGTGTGCACAGTTGCTGCTTATTTTGTCTATTAGCAAGACGCACAAGCGGAATGCATTTTTACTTACTTGACTGCTTAGAATAACTCAGTTCGATAAATAAAATATTTGCTCATCATCAGTTAATTGATCATTGAAAACAAATGCAAAAGGGAAGTAAACAATGTTCAGTTTCTGAGGAACTGATACGCCCAAAGATAAATGAGTAGGAATGACTTTGCAATACCTTTTTATGGGACCTCTGATTCTATCTTTAGTAGATGATATATTTTTAGTAGATGGGTAGACTTACAGTTAAAGGACAAGGAATATTATGAGGAAGTTACTATGAATATCACTTTTCAAGAGTAAGTTTCATTTACGTTTTTGTGGTAAAATAAAAGAAATTACAGGAATTAACTGAATGCTTTATTGCTCTATTTCATAAATTATATCAATATATAGTACAGGATGGCCAGCATGTAGGATTCAACTTGCATAAGTAACAGTACAAACTGACAGACAGTTCCAAGATGGACTTTCAAAGACATGGCTTTTTTAGGTTGAGAGCGCAAGCGCTCTGGCCCGTTGTAATCTATCTGTGGGCCTTTAACTATGCCCACCACACACCTATCACTATCACTCGTTTATGGGCTTGCCTTTCAAAAATCATTTGTTATCAATGGTAAATGCTTTACGTTTGTCCCTCCTTGAGGCAATTTTGTAACCGCCTTGGCCTTCAACCCTGTTACATGAAAAATTGCACTTTTGCCGATACGTTTGACTGCGAGTGGACTTCTTTTTCCTTTTGTGTCTCCCCTTCATGCTCATGACGCCCGTGGAGCTTTGAATCGGCTTGCTTATGTTGACTGTTTTACTTTGAATTTTCAAATTCTGTGGCAAGAAAAGTCCAGTGAGGAATTTACAACGCTAATAGCTTTTACTCAAGACAAGACCCATTACATTGGAAATGATTGTTCTAAATGGCAGCACTATTTTATTTTGTTGCATATGCTTGCAATAAAAAAACTAACAAATAAATAATAATAGAATTATAATAACTGCCCAAGCTTGACAAACTCAGATCTATTGGCTTTGCCAATTAATGTTTTTGCAATTATCTTGCAAAGGTAAAAATGAACTTCTGAACAAGTACACCTCCTCTCCACTCCATATTTTTATGATGTGCTTCTACCCCTGTATATTTCTTTATAATTTAACAAATGAGAAACAGACAACTTTTTTGGAACGCATCCGTTTACTTCAAATATCTGAAGATCAAGTTACAGTATTTTGTAGAATCACATTTCAAACTTGTAAGTGATATATGCGCAATCATATTCAGCAAAACACTGAACACGTCAAACACTCATTAATTTCCATATTTAAATATCTGCAGGGTCAGGCACAAGATTAGACAGGTCGCTCTGACTTGATCAAAAGCTGGCATTCTTCATATCTTGTCCTTCTAGTATGACATCTCAAAGCAAAATCACCATTGTACAAAAAACAGGAAACTGCTGGGCTACTTTATCCTTGCCCATGGACCACTAATGACCAAACCTCAAAATATAAAATCTTGAGGTCAGTCCATGGAAAAAATCAAGGGTCTGGACCTCCAGAAAGCCAACTAAGCCTTGCATATAGCCCAATGCCTATCAGGTTAAACTGTCCAATCTGGTGAGTACCAGACCCTTTCTCGTATCTCTGTGCAATAACTTAAAAAGTACCAGATATCCATATCTTTTCTTTTGTGCTTGTCAGCAAACGACTAACTCCCAGAGCTTCCCTCACTTTTGTGTCTGGCAGTTTTATCACTGTGTTTCCATCACTCTCTTCTCTTTGTCCTCCTTACCTGTATCAAACATATTGTGTTCTGTGCCCTTTCATTTTTCTATTATAGGTCCCCCCTGCAACGTTTTATCTTGGTCGTTCCTAACCTTGTCTCACACTTTTGACTCCCGTACAAATCCCCAATCCTCCTCTCACCCATAATGTCAAGGGTCACCCCTTACTTTACTGCATCTCCCATGATGCATACAACACCCTCTGTAAGTTGGATCACCCCTCAGTTCTCTCTGCCTCCTCCTCTTCTTTACCAGTCCCTTTTTGCCTTTTCAGTGCTCCCAAAATGGCTCCCACCACTTTCTACTATTCACCATCACACTCACTCACTGCTCACTCCACCTCTCTTCATCCTGCCATCCCTCTTGTTAGTGTGTCAGACCTTAATAAGTAAACTTACAAGGGGACACGTATAGGTCATTGAACCTTTTGACTCGTTTAAGGTGTTCTTACCATAGGTCCAGTACATAATCTATAATCGATACACAATAATCAATAATCATTAGTCATCAACAAAATCAATAATCAATGGAGTCAGTAGATACCACACACCATGACCTTTCAGCCATGAATAACCACACCTTTAGTAAAATTTTAGTAAGTTTATATCCCTTATAATACCAATGCTAAAGTCATGTAGATTAATCTAAAAATCAAATGAAACACATATAAGAAAATACTGGTTGTCTAAAACAACGGAAGTATCGCAATCTAATCAAAGCTTGAATCACAACACATTCTACGGTGCATATCAATAGCAGAGTCAGTTGCAACAAAGTAATCACGTGCATAGAATTCATCAAGATAACCCGTCAGTCATTAGTCCCTGTATTTGTCAGTCATTGTGTGAACACCCTCAACTAACCTCAGATTAGCATCAGCATGTTTGTCTTCATGGAAAACAATTTAGAACACCAATTTAGGGAAAACATCTAGCTATGGATCTTGTCAAAACAGCGCAGCTGGTACCTAGAAAGAAAAGCCATAAATGCATTACAGTCACATTGTGATATCTACCTATCCACGGTATGGGTCAGCAAGCAGAATCAGTCTTTGCCCTCAGGTCATCAATCGATCAGCAAAACATCAGGCTCTCAGTCAGAGAGTATGAGCCCAATGACAGAATCTCGAGTCTCTTCTTCTCTCAGTATCGTATCTCAAACCGGGATAAGGTCTCTCTCTCCCTCTAGTCTGAAGGCTTTTCCCTATGTCGCATTGTTATTTCAAAGTCACCTAAACTATCCCCTAATTCCCTATTGGTCAGTTAATTGTACGGTTATACACTACCCAATAATATTTCTATACCAAATCTATGAATTCTAATATTTTGCTCTTCACATGAAGTTGACTCGTCCACTTTACAATGTCCTCATCATCCGGCTTGTCAGGTAACAATATTGTTGCATCTTCAGCTCCAGTCAGTGTCTTCATTGTTCGCGTCCTGGGAAAGTACATCTTACACACATTACACACATATTTTTGCTCTGCTAGGAACATCATCTCCTGTTAGTCGGTTCTCACAGAAAGCTTTTGTTAAGTACTTTTAACAAGACAATGGACATTTCACAGTTTAGTTCACTCTGTCAGCATTTTTTATTAAACGCTAAGAAATACAGCTTCTGCATGAGGACTGGCAAAACTAGGCCAAGACACTCGCTAAGTTAATGCCTACAATGAATAAGTAAGAGAATACTTCGTAACCACAAATATAACATATTACTACATTAATCAAATACAATTTCAATATTTCATAAGTATTAACCACTAATTAGTACATTTCGTGAACATTGGTGGCCGTTCTCCGAGGTCACATTTCCCAACGTGTGCATTATTTTTCTATTTTATTCATTTTCTACAAAATTCATTATTCAAAATACATAAACACTCATTAATAATTTCTAGTTGAAACACCTGCTTCAGCACTCTCCCTGGCCTCTTCTCATTACTGCACTGCCTCCCTCTTGAGCCAACTTCGACAACTTGTCTCAAAGAGTTGTCCTCACCTGTCAATGGGGGCTACTTCCTGCCACCATTTCCCATGCAGGCATTCTCCTCTCTGTCTCCCCTTTCTTCTTCATGTTCCTTTCCCATCAACCATCCTCTCTTGGCCTATTCTTCTCTCTAGTAGAAGTCACTGTCAGCTCCTTTGCTCCTCATCTCTACTTCACCATCTTCTTTTGATCCTCCATCTTCCACCCTCTCTTACTCCCTCTCTATTCTCCCAGCTTCATACTATGCCATGCAGCCTAGAGCCTTGCCTTGTGGTCTCCTACCTCCCTTGTTCCCCATCCCATTATTTTGTCTACTAACTGCCTTGTGCACCATTACTTCTGTTCACTGCATTGCTTTTCTGCCGCTACTCAGTACGGCATTACCCTCTTTAGCCTTTCCATGCCCAAACAGTCCTCTATCCTTGTCTCTGAAGCAGATGATCATCTGGAAGCAGGGGTGCCATGTCCTCCTCCAGTCTCTCTAGCACCTGCCAGCCGCCGCTTCCTGCCATCCATGGTAACTCCCTGAATGGAGGGTGCTGGCTCCGGAACCTCTGCCCCCTTGCATTGGAATCCTCAACAATATGGCCAACTGGAGGTAATTTCTGTCTTGCTCCATGCCTGGGGGAAGGGAATGCCTAGCTACTGCCACTCCCTCTCAACTCTCTGTCATGGTTCCCATCACCCCACTGTGTCCTGCACATGTCTCTGGTGTGGGTAAGCTAGCCAACATGTGCTCCACTCCCACTGCAAAGGGACTCAAGTCTGCCCTAATGGGCCCTGGGGGTCTGTGCTCACTTACCTGCACCGTGTGCCCTCCTACAACCCCCAAATTGGCTTCCTCTTGTCCCGAAACTGCTTCACTACCCCCTTGTCGCTAACGGGGATCGCATCCACCTTCTACTACTGTGCTTCCCCCATCCGAAGGGATGGAGCTATCTGTACTTTTGAGGTGTTCCAGCCTTCCTAAACTTTCCCCTGAGCATGAGCCCCACTGGTGGTGTTACTGTGTCCCCCGAGCAGCTGTTCTTGTGTGAAGCGGGACTTGGATTGCAGTGGCCACATGGCTACTGCAGAATTGTGTCCACATCTTCTTCTCCCGAATCTCCTCATGGGAAAGGGTAGTATCCCTATGGCCCTGCATCCAGTCATAAGGGGAAGCTCCTTCAGAAGCTAGATACGGAAAAAATATGTCTGGTGTAAGGGTAATCTCACCGTCCAGCGAATATGAAAGTCATTAAACTCTATCCATGCAACAGAATGTGTCAATTGTGACGAAAACATAAACAGTCCCACTACAGTCCACTTCGAAGCAAATCTTAATGGAATAATTATTTGCCTAAAACTACAGCTAGAAACGAGAGTCAATGCTAACAATGAAAACTATAGCCTATACAATAGTTCTTCTTCTTTTATTGATCACGTAATGCCAATAATGAGGCAAATATACCTTTAAAATACCTCGCTGATGAGATTATATTTCTACTGCTCGATCCAATGCTTCATACAAATTCACAGAACTAACAAGCATTTTCAATGCAATGGGTCTTGCATTTTGCTCGAGTTCGAGCTATTCGCATTGTAAATTACTAACTAGACCTTTCTTGCCACATAAATTGAAAATGAAAAGTAAAACAGTCGACATAAGTGAGCAGATTCGAAGCACCACAGCAGCCATGAGCATGAGCGCGAAGGAGAGACACAAAAGGAAAAAGATGTTGCTCGCAGTCAAACGTATCAGCAAAAGTGCAATTATCCACATACCAGGATCGATGGCCAAGGCGGTATCAAAACTGCCCAAGGAGGCCCAAATGTAAGTCTCCTGATTTTCGGAGAATTCTGTGGCCTAAGAGATCCATTAGGCACACGATCATGAGAATAGCAGGAATTTTATGGGGATTTCTTATTGCTGACCTGTTGTAGCAACTCCTTCCGACGGTGATATTTGGAAAATGCAAACATTTTGCAGCTCCAACTCAGATGCCAAAGCACAGACCCCTGTGCTCCACTGTGCTTGTCTAAGGCATTTATTGCCCGATCGTAATCCTGATGAGGATTTCAATGGCCTTCAAATACCAGAGCCTGACAGAACTTATTACTAGCATGTTGCACAGACCCTGAATGCCGGGTCAGCACTTGGTTTGGGAAATGGCTGAGCTTTGCCACTCAAGTCCTGCGCCTACCGCTGTCACTTATGTTAAATCAGGATGATCATATTGTGTTAAGAACAAGACTTGCTATCCCACTGCCCCATCGCCCGCTCCTCCGCCTCCCTGCCCCCGCCCGATACACCACCAGCCATTTCACAGTGGACACAAGACAAACAAAATGATTATGTAAGCAACCAATGATGCACTACTGCTAATATGTGGGGTGTTTCTACCAAATTAAGCCTCGCATACCTTAATTATCACAACAAATGCTAACCTCTATGAAAAGAAAATCCTAATTTCAGTGGAAAATTAATATATCTTGGTGTGTGGTGTTTCAGACGAATCCTTTCTTCCTAGAGCAGTCCGTTTTCTTGTGATATATGTCGGGTTGATCATATTGCACATTAATTGCTCTGATAGAGACAACATGGTGGCAGTAATTCTGGCCAGTGTTTATTTAATGAACACTTCATAAATTGTGGGAGTAAAATTAATCCCTCTTAAACAAATGGTACCTTGCAGAAAGGGTAAAGTAGCAAGGATTCTTTAAAAAAAAAAGCATAATATAAATAGTTTGGTGTGTTGTAAAGTGTTAGTATGCAATGAAGGTATTTAGAAACGTTTATAAAGAGTATGATAATATGAGATGTGCAAAGGCCCCATGACCGCGAACCTGCACTCTCAAGTGTCTCAAGTATGACTTCAAAGGTGAGCGCATGCACCCCCCTTTCTCTGTTTTACACTTTTACGAAAATCATAGAATGTGCGTAGTCCCAACGTATGCTCCTTATATGTCTTATGCTGCAGGACGATGTATGTGCAGGGCCAACGTCACAATGATTAGACGTATTTAAGAAGTTTGTGTAAGTACTTGAGTTTTTATTAGACTACAAGAACAGCCGAAATGCAAGAATCCTATTCCACAGACGTCAGCACTGATTTCCACATTCAGGGAGTGCTGTGGTGACCAAAAGGCGGGCTTTGCAAAGAAGATATGATGCTTAAGCATGATATTGTGCGACATATGGGACAAATAAATCGTTTAAATATCAGGCAACAATCCAGCATGAAGCATTAATTCCTATCCAAATGCGCCCTAATTAAGAGTTTTCCTGTTTTTTTGCCTGGAACACATTTGTGGACGTTATGCTCATGTCAACTTCTATGTTTGAGATGGCGCAAAATAAAGGGTGTGCGATAAATATTTCAGTGACCATAGTACCCAGGTGGCTGCTTCCTGATTGCACCATAGTTGTGAGCTCTGACCAATATTCTGTGTTTCAAACACTCTTCCGCTGTCCCAATGTGAATCAGACATTCAACTCAAGGTTATTATACAATCTGAACTCTAATTAGACAGATAGACAAGTCTCACTAATTCATTTTATATCCATCAGTATCCCACTTGGTCATACCATTCACTAGTACCATGCAATATTCATCAGAGAGTAGTGTTGGAGTAGTCCCTCTCTCCAGTGCATGGAAAAATTGGAAAAACTCTACTTCCTTTTCAGGCAATGACAAGAATATCATGTCCCAGGTATTAGTATACAATAATTAGTATTTACTTTCAAACAACCTCTGGCTGCTGTTTCCACTCTACTATGCCTTGCTGCGGAACTCCACCTGGTGTGGGACACATCTCGGACCTGCGCCCATGCCTAGCACACAAGCTAGAAACGTTGGAATCATCACAGATAGCAAACTGAAATGTCATCTCAAGTTGACCTAGTTGCATCATCCTGTTTTCACATCCTGTAGATGCATAAGAAGATCTTCAAGTGGCTACCGGACAAAACCAGGAAAACAGTCACACAGGCACTGATCAGCAGCAGACTGAACTATGGGAACACCCTATACACAGGAATAACCAACCAACTTACAAAAAGAGTGTCCAGAACGCAGCAGCCAGACTAGTGCTCAATCTCTCTTGCCAGGTCCACACCACACCTCACCTAAGAGAACTCCACTGGCTTCTGATTCACCAGCATGCACACTTCAAACTCCTCAAAGACCCATACGTAGCTACACAGCCCATGCCTATTTGGAGAACTTCGTACAATTCCTCCAACTTTCTGCCAGACTCACTAAAACAGATCTGGAGGTCATGCCGTTTCGTATAATATTCCTAAAACCTGGAATGACCTCCCACAACACATCAGAGCCTCGTCATCCCTTCTTGAATTCTGCAAGGAGGTGATGATGTGGCTAATTAAGTACACTCTCCTGAGGCCCGCCTCATAGACCTGCTACAATTCCAGAACATCCTTACAGGTTATAGCGAATTATAAAAATACAGGTAACAGAGCATAATCTTGCCAAACCCGGAAATGCCCTTTAGAGGTGTGAACATTTAAGGAATAAGTACTATTACAGTGTTTGCTGAAGGTCTACTCTTATGATGCCTCCCAACTCCCTTAACATTTTTGGTTCAAAGGGCAAATTGTCAATTCTCCAATGATGATGTGATTTAACTATAGGACTGAAAATGACGATGAATCCTGATGCATTTGAATGTGTATGAATACCAATTTTATGCTGACTTTATACATATTGTAATCAGATATTGTGTAGTGTTAATGGCCACAAGAACAAACGTTCAATCCTTTAGAGATTTAAAAAGACCAAAGTATGTACATGGATCAAGAAAGATTTGTTTGAGATAGTTTTATGATTAGAATGACGATAGTTTCACACAAGTATATTGTACATTTATTGATAATCATACTCAGTACACACACACATATATATATATATATATATATATATATATATATTAGGAATGTAGGAATTGGTGATTAGAAAAAGAAAGAGTACAAAACAGAAGACAGTCCGATAAAGTAAGGAGATGTTCTTTTTTCTAGGATGCACAAGCAGGTCTAGTACATCACATAGAGAGCGTAATGATTTGGTCATCTTAACTAGACCCTTGTAAAGTGAATGAATATACTTACTGATGCTTATTTAAACTCATTACAATATAAATTATAAAAAAATAGAATATACTTCGATACAGGGCAGACAATGGCTCTTTATGGATTTTTTATGCACAAATGTAAATATGGCGAGCAAGACACGAAAGGATATATCAGTGTTTTACTTCAGTTGCTGCAGTACCGCATGTACTAAGGGAAAGCCGCACAGGTTTGCATAATAAATAAGAGGAAGGATGGCTCTAGACAATAGACTCGTAATTTGGCATTTGTTTCCTGTGTGCCTAGTCTAGTTGCCAAATAAAAAATTCCAAAGACAAAGGGACATAAACGAAATCTTTTTTTAAACAGTTGAATCAGTGGTGAGTACAACTAACATTTGTTTCAGCTTTGTTAACATAAAACGCATTCACACTCAGACTCTGGTCACTTAGTGTTTCTTTTCGGTAAAAATGAACTCTTGTTTTAAAGCCCCCTCATTATGGTCTTCATGAACTACACTACGACCCCATCACCTTAGGTACACTTCCGATCACTATACCATTATCCTTCAATAGAAATGTCAGGGCTTCGGTTAGTTCTTTAATGCGATTGGATAGTGTTAAATCAGAATACACAGTCGCCGCAGAACGACAGCATCCTTGCGAAAGAGATAAATGATACCGAAGTCAAGAAAATCTCTTTCAAAAGAAAGTAAAAGTGTTTAATTGTCGAGCATCCATGCTGCCCTTTTCAGTATAACCAGAACGAATAGAAAAACGTTGTTTGATATCGAATGCAATCGCATAATCAACTTTCGGGTTTCTTCAAGGTGTTGTTTGTTAGGGGTAGTTACCTAACTTTAAGATGTTTGAATACATGCGATGGTGTAGTTTGTATTCCTTCAAGGATATAGCTAGCAGTTGTACAACAGGCGCAGTAGCACCGGAGGGCCCACCGAACCCTGATTACTGATGTATTTTACGTTCGAACCAGTCCTCCATTGGTGGAGGGGGGGGGGGGGTTTCCTTGCTTGCACGCAGGCTCACAGTACCTTATCTATGTCAGTGTTTCCTCGGTCCTTCCCCATGCATCTTAGGAAAATATTGAGGGTGTCATTAATGGTGGGACATGGGTAAATCAGGGTCGAAGGGTGCTGGATGTCAGGTCACTCGCTAACCCTGGCATTTGCCAAATGATGATCCATTCAGCATAGTACACGTGTCCATGCTGAATATGAGAAAATATTCTTATAAATGACGGTTCAGAATGCACTTGATGGCGCCGTTTCAAATCAGAGCTGTGCGTGCAAGTGTTGCAAAAGTTTTGGGAGTGTACCTAAATGCCGCCTCGGGTTACCATGCATCCTTTACTACGAAAATTCTAGTGTGAACAAAAGCTTCGATTTCCGTGGTGAAAGTTTGCAGCGGATACTCTGAAATTCCCCATCATTGTTTTAGTACTGATTCACTTAAGAAATATTTTCATTCTGTGAATTATATGAGCAGTTCGTTACCAAGAACATTGTCACATCTTACTTTGACACGTTTGTCTGGGTTGAGGAAACAGACAAGCTGTATGTGACGCAGAACATGTCCTGGTTTATGAGAAAGCAGGCATTGCATGGGGATGTGCTCATAATTTGTTCAGTCTGCTGAATTAAAAGTTTAAGTAAAGGCAGGTTTGACAGGATGCGCTAAGGTGCAGCTTTACCGTAAGACACTATTTCAAAACTGGATCGAAGCTATTAGACTTAAAGGAATGAGAAATAAAAATGGAAAAGTACAACGGACTGGATAATTGTGATGCTTAACATGTTCAAATTTATTGCCTGGAATGCATTTACTACCTCAAAAACTGAAGCTTCCTCTGTGTATAGAGGGCCTGATTTAAGAACAGCTGTAATGCATCCCCACTTAGTGTCCCCTTACCGCCATATTTATTATACGGCACGCCATGGCACACGGTATGGGCATCAGCGTCTACATTTTTGACGCTATTGATGTACTGTGTAGGATTACAGCGAAAATTTTGTTTGTGAAAAGTAGCCGCAAAAAATTATGCAGTGGAATCTCAGATTTCACTGCGCATTTTTGTGATGCACCTAACGGGGGAATGCTCCCCGCATACATTATTCCTGGCACAGGCATAATGTGGTGCAAGGGGTTACAAAGTGATGCAATGCATGCATAGCGCCACTTTGTAAATATGGCGTGGCAATTTGCTAATGTGGCACAAGGCTGTCTTAAATCTGTCCCACGATTTCACCCAAAAAACAAAGGCTAAAGTGACATTATAGGTGAAAATTTCAGTAACAACATAATGGTTAAAACTAAAAAAACACTGACATTCACCAGTTATAGTTATCCCTAGTAGCTATAACTCATTCCCTTAAATAACTATAACTTGTGCCCTCATGTTGTACAACAATCATGTTATTTCAAATGACCCTAGAATAGATCATGAGTGATGTAATATGTGGGGTAATTAGCTGTGCATAGTAACCCATCCCCAAAGCCAAAACATATATTTTAGGACAAGAGAGTGCATAGCCACTGGAAAGTTTCTTGAACATACATAAAACTGCACAAAAAAGTTATTAGCAAACCAGAAAATGCTCCTTCACTGGAAAATCAAACCGAATTCTACCAGTGGTGACTGACTGCCATGGGATTCTATAAAGCTAATATCTTTGACCCTGTTTGACAAATCTCCACAAAACGTTCCATTAAAAAAGTTCATCTGCCTCAGCTCCTTCTTGGAAAGTTTTGAGGTGATTTGTCAAGTGGGGGCTGAGAAACAAAGAAGGTTCTAAATCGCAAAATCCCCATGCACTTTCCATAGACTTTTTCAGACAAGGCTACAGCAAAAACTGCTGAACGGAGTCACACCAAATTCAATACAAAGCTAGATTTTGGTCTGCAGATTGTGCTTATTGTGATTTTGTAAATCTGTTCACTAACGCTTGAGAAGTTAAGGGTAAAAAATAATTGTATATTTTGGCAGTTGAGCTCTCATGAGTCTCGAGAGGCTCTGATGGGGCTGCCAATTTAAAAGTAGAGCATTCTGATTGGCCCTGGGAGCTTTATTTCCCTTGGGCCATCTCACTACCACAGGCGTCAGTGATCTGATTGCCTGACAGCAACATGAGAAAAATGTTGCTGGCAGCCAAGATAGGACTCAGGAATTTAGGGTTGGCGGATATCCTGTCAGACAAATTACAATTCCCGTAGGATATAATGGGATTGGAATTTGGCAGATGGAAGATCTGTCACATTTGTGACCGAGTAACACTATTCGCCAAACTCTCAATCAGGCCCTAAGTCTCCTTTCCTGAATTTATTTAAAAAAAAATATATGGGTGCAGTTTGGGGATCCCCCTAACCCTTGGGGAGTTGACCCAGAAGCCCCACCCCTTCTGGGGCCAAGAGGAAAAAAGGCAAGCAATGCAGCAATCCTACAATATCCTTGCAGAATTTAAAAAAAAAAAATGGTGGCCAGACTGCATTTAAATATCTCATGCCCCAAGGAGCCTACCCCAGGGTCTGATTTCATGAAGGTCAGGTGGACAGCGTAAACTCCCCCAAGCCTGCAGAGGCCCCAGGGAGCCCACCTGAGCACATTGTTTATGGGGGGGGGGGTGCTCACAATTAGAGGCCCTGGGAAGCCCACCCACAGGATGAACCTATTAAGTATGGGAAAGGGGGACATGCCGTCCCTTGGCTGATCCTCGAGATGCCCTGTGAAGCTGAGGTGGGCTGGAGGACTCCTCCCTTACCTATAAAAGGCCCCGGGGAGCCCACCCTGAGGCTGAAAATATTCAAAATAAGAAGAGAGGTTTCACTATCCCCCTTCCCAAGTCTTAAAAAGCCTCATGGAGCCCACCCCTGGGGCCAATTACTTTAAGGGAGAGGCCCCCTCCCTGAACCAATAATGGCCCTGGGAAACCATCCTCCAGGACCAGCTCACAGGATATGTCCTGGGGAGCCCACCCCCAGATCATAGCAGGTTACCTGCCAGCAGCAGCATTTGCAGTGAAACCAGTGTTGGCTCTTGCTTTCTAAAGGACCCTGGGGGATAGTGTCCCCAAGGCCAAGCTTTAGTCAGCCCCTCACTACGTTCGGCCGCGATCCATTCACAGCGCAGGTTAGCTGCATGCGGCAGGGGATTGGCTTTATGTATCGTAATTAAATGTGACTTTAATGAAAGAAACAAAGGCGAAAGTAATGTTATATGTTATAATGTTATATTTAGATGTAATTCAAAGATCTGGTTTAATTAAAACAAATAACCTTAGATGTTCAATGAAAAAAACAAAGGTTAAAGTAATGTTATTGGAGGTGAATTTGTCAGTGACAACATTCATGTTTTGAACTAAAAATCCACAGAAATTCACCAGTTAAACTTAACAGCATTAACTACAACTTGGGGCCCCCACCATGCACTGCTTATGACCTCACATGACATCACTCATGACATGTTCTATGACATCATTTATGACATCATTGATGACATCTCAAATGACATCACTTATGACATCTCAAATTACATCATCCAATCAGTGTGTAGGTTTGATTTATACTTTACAAAGTGACTGTTAACTACCATATTACTTTTCTACCTAATTATTTTAGATCCTGTGTCCAACTAATTGGTATAAGTATTTAAAAAATGCATGTGCTCTTTATGCACAATAGGTGTGTAGAGGTATTGAACACGTTATAAATCTTTGTTTTGAAGAGTAACTCTGTGTGCAGGTGACCTGTGTTAATTATGTTTCACACATGTTTTTTGATACTGCAGAAAAGGTTTTCAGCAGGGCAAACATTCTATGTACTATCTACTAAGGGTCAGATTTATGCTGGGCGTTCGCCATTCCAATGCCACATTAACGTAATTTTTTTTAGGCTAATGTAGCGTTGAAAGGAGAAAAACGCGGTGCCATATATACAAAGTGGCGCAATGCTTGCATTGCGCACTTTTGTAAAACCTTGTGCCACATTATGCCTGCGCCAGCCATAATGTATGCAAGGGGGGGTGCTCCGGCACTAGGGGAGCCATACAAATGGCACAAACGAATCTATGAGATTCCTTTGTGCCATTTGTATCTGCATTTTTTAACGCCTGCTAAGTGTAGGCATCAAAAAGAGGCTCCCATTGATTACAATGGGCCTCTGGGTGCTTTGCAAGATTAATGTCATAATTATTGATGCTAATCCTGCAAAGGACCGTACTAGCGTAAAAAATGATGACACTAGTCACCCTAACTACCACCATGGTGCGCCATACTTTAAATACGGCACTACCATGGTGGCGTTAGGGGGGCGCTGAGTGGTGCAGGAAAAGTAGTGATGCACTAGGTGCAGCGCCACCTTTCAAAAATCTGCCCCTACGTTTTGTAAGTGCCTTAAGTTATTGAAGTGAATCGTCCCAGCATGACTATTTCTACTTAGCACAGAAGACTGTGCACCAGTTATTAACCTATGCACATGTGTTTGGTTTGCTTCAGGAGATGGGCAATCTGTAATGTTTTCAGCACAATATGAAGGCGGCAGGTAATATGATCTTTAGCACCTTGAGACCTTGGTTATTTTAAGTGAATAGTTGCTTATTGGACACATTTTGCATACAGTGTACACTGTGTTTAGTAGTACTTTTTAATGCTCTGTGGTGTATTTTTCATGAGAGGTTCACTGTCTGCAAACAGTGTGATACAGAGTAAAGCCTTTCCATTGAGTAAATAGTGTTAATAGCACCCACTTTTCTACTTATATCTACTTAATTTCTCAGTCTAGAATCAGTGTCTGTCAGGGGCCTGATACAGTGTCCATAGTAGGACATTAGTTATGTAACCCAGTTTAAAACTTGGTTTCCCCAGAACAGTTGTGTACAGTTTGAACACCATGCACAGGATAGGCTACCCTTTCATCTGTGATTCATAGTCTACACGAACTCAGCTACCCATGAAGGGTATTGTATAGGGTAAATGTTGCAAAAAACACAGGCTTGCTTTACCTGTGGGCATTGCATGTTTGATACCAGTAAAGACGGTTCATATTTTTCTAAGCTATTTCACACTTCCTTTTACAGTTTTAATGGTATACCTGTTTAAAGAGCAACATGTATAAAGTAATGTTGGCCGATGTCATCAGTGATGTCATCAATGATGTCATAGAAAATGTAATGAGTGGTGAATTTCTGTGTTTTATTTTAGTTCAAAATGTTAATGTTGTCACTGGCAAATTCACCTAACTAAAATGTTACTGAAACCTTTGTTTTTTCAGTGAAGTTTAGTGAATTTCTAAAGTTTTTTGTTTTATATCAAATTAAAGATTTTGGGGGTCATTCTGACCCTGGCGGCCGGTGGCCGCCAGGGCCACCGACCACGGGAGCACCGCCAACAGCCTGGCGGTGCCCCTTAGGGCATTCTGACCGCGGCGCTTTGGCCGCGGTCAGTGCAGGAAAACCGGCGGTCTCCCGCCGGTTTTCCGCTGCCCGTCCTGTTCCTGGCGGTTCGGCCGCCAGGAACAGGATGGCGGTAGGGGGTGTTGCGGGGCCCCTGGGGGCCCCTGCAGTGCCCATGCCAATGGCATGGGCACTGCAGGGGCCCCCGTAAGAGGGCCCCACTTGTATTTCACTGTCTGCATAGCAGACAGTGAAATACGCGACGGGTGCAGTAGCACCCGTCGCACCTTCCCACTCCGCCGGCTCGATTACGAGCCGGCTTCATGGTGGGAAGGTCGTTTTCCCCTGGGCTGGCGGGCGGCCTTTTGAAGGCCGCCCGCCAGCCCAGGGGAAAACTCAAAATACCCGCCGCGGTCTTCCGACCGCGGTACGGTATTTTGGCGGCTCCCGCCGGGCGCGCGGTGACCGCGCCCGGCGGGAGTCAGAATGACCCCCTTTATCTCACGTAACTATGAAGTTACTTTAAACTTTGTTTTTTTCAGTGGATTTCTAGTTTTTTTTTTAACATAAAGCAATATTAAATGTCTGGTGCAGCCTCCAAAGTTACTCTTCTGGGCCCCAGGAGATGGGGTCCCCGGGGCCAAAACCAGCCTGGGGAGTAGGATTGCATAACACTTCTCCCTAAATTTGGCATTGGACCCAAGGGGATGTCGTTCCTTGGGACAAAATCAGCCTGGGTATATAGGAAGCCTCCCTCCCCCTTAACAAATACAGCCAGGAGCCAGTGGATGGGGTCCCAGGGGTCAAAATTGGCCAAGGGAGAGGTAGCTTGTGCCCCCCCACTTTTATAATTATTGTTAGGCCCCAGGGGATGGGATTTCTAGGGCCAAAGTCAGCCGAGGGAGAGGGTTCCTCTTTAAAATGCAGCTAAAAGGGCGGAAGTCAATACCATTGAGTGGGCTCAGGGTTGTATATCTTGCAAAAATGCTCCCCTACCTCCTTGTAGCATTGCCAGTACACATGTGTGCCACACACATTCACAAAGGTAAACATGAGAAGGAACTAAAGTGTACATCGACATTGCGCCCTGCTAATCTCACCCCTGAGGTGGTGACAGATATCGGCACACCTCAGGTCTACCTAAACACGTACATTTGGGGCTGCATAAAAATGCAATGGGTGTTGGCGTGGGCCACCCACAGCAACAGCCAATGCACGCCCCTTCCACACAAAGTGCAGCATGGGAAGGGGCGGATATTTACATGGGGGGGTCAAGGAACGAGAAGTGGTTTAATACCACCTAGTAAATACGACTCAGTACATTGGGCCACTGGAGCGATCCTTCACGTGACACTCCAGTGGCACTAGGGCCTAAAAATATATGCCACGTAAGCCCTCATTACAACCCTGCCGGTTGGTGTTAAAGTGGCGGTAATACCGCCAACAGTCCGGTGGTAATTACCACCAAATTATGACCATGGTTGAATGATCTCCGCTAGACAGCCAATGTACCACACTGACCTCCAGGGTGGAAACAACAGTCACCATGGCGGTAGCCGCCTACAGCCAGGCGGAAGTCAATGTCCCACCCACCATATTAAGACACAGCAAACTGTCACCTTTTCCGGTGCGGTACCAACAACATCAAAAGCCTGGTGGAAACTGAGCTCAGAAGGTAAAGTACTCACCATTAGAGATTCACGGAACAACCACGCCGCCATGGAGCTCGAGCTGCATGTCTTCCTCATGATCTTCTATGTGCTGTTCCATCACGAACATCAACACCGGCGAAGACGGTGAGTACAGCCGCTGAGCATTCAAGGGAGGGAGGAAGGAAAACAACAGTGACACACACATACACCACACCCTCTCTCCACACAATACACACAACCAGCTGCATCACAAATTTTTACCCCGTAACTCGTTGAATAATGCAAGAACAAAACGATTTTGAAAAAGGGAAAGTAATCAGAGCAACACATCAAGATAAATAACTTAGGCAAGATAATAGATATATACATATGTACACAAAAAGGGACACAGCCCAGTCCACAATGTTCATAGGCCACATGGCCACAGGCCAAAGTCCAAGGCCACACATGTCACCTGCATCAACACGGAGAGAACACTGCAGGGGCATCAGTTGGTAAATAAGCAGGCACCTCAGGGGGATGGGGGCACCTCAGATGTGAGATGGAACAAGAACACTTGGTCTGGAGGGACAACATGCCCTGTGCTTGGTCCCTGGGAGTGCAAGACCACAGTCTCTCAGGTGGGTGACTTGCCCATTTGCTCTGGAGGGGGCAACATGCCCTGTGCTTGGTCCTGGGGTGTGCAAGGCCACAGTCTCTCAGGTGGGTTACTTGCCCACTTGCTCTGGAGGGAGCAACATGCCCTGTGCTTGATCCTGGGGAGTGCAAGGCCACAGTATCTTCAGTGGGTGACTTTCCTTCTTGCTCTGGAGGGAGCAACATGCTCTGTGCATGGTCCTGGGGAATACAAGGCTGCAGTCTCTCAGGTGGATTACTTGCCCATTTGCTCTGGAGGGGGCAATATGCCCTGTGCTTGGTCCTGGGGTGTGCAAGGCCACAGTATCTCAGGTGGGTGACTTGCCCACTTGCTCTGGAGGGGGCAATATGTTGTGTGCTTGATCCTGGGGAGTGCAAAGCCACAGTCTCTTGAGTAGGTTACTTGCCCACTGGTTCTGGAGGGGGCCTCGTGTCCTGTGCTCTTGATCCTGGGGAGTGTTGGGCATGTGGGTGTCTTACCCACTGGTTCTGGAGGGGGCCTAGTGCCCTGTGCTCTTGATCCTGGGGAGTGTTGGGCATGTGGGTGTCTTACCCACTGGTTCAGGAGGGGGTATTGTGCCCTGTGCTCTTGATCCTGGGGAGTCTTGGCTATGTGGGTGTCTTACCCACTGGTTCTGGAAGGGGCATCGTGCCCTGTGCTCTTGATCCTAGGGAGTGCAAGGTCACAGTCTCTCAGGTGGGTGTAATACCCACTAGATTCGCAGGGGGCAGGCCACACAGCAGCGCATGGAGGCAGGATTACATACCGTCCGCCGGCAGTGATGGCTGCTCAATGGTGGTGGTGTGGTGGTGGGAAGAGGCTCCTGCCCATCCCCTGAAACCTCTGATGGCTGCCCACTGGAGGTGGTGGTGCTGCTGGTGGGGGGAGGCTCCTGCCCATCCCTTGAAACCTCTGACGGCTGCCCACTGGAGGTGGTGGTGCTACTGGTGGGAGGAGGCTGCTGCCCATCCCCTGCAACCTCGGACGGCTGCACAACCATAGTTCCTGCCCCAGGCCCCTTGCTCTTCCTGCCTGCTGGTGCAGGCTCCTTGCTCTTCCCGGCAGCTGGGGCAGGTTCCTTTACCTTCTGAGCAGCTGGTGGGGCAGGCTCCTTGCTCTTTCTGGCGGCTGGGGCAGGCTCCTTTACCTTCTTAGCAGCTGCTGGGGCAGGCTCCTTGCTCTTTCTGGCATCTGGGTCAAGCTCCTTTACCTTCTTAGCAGCTGCTGGGGCAGGCTCCTTGCTCTTTCTGGCAGCTGGGGCAGGCTCCTTTCCCTTGAGGCTGCCTGGTGCAGGCTACTTCACCTTCAGGACATGTGGCCTGGATCCTTTTCCACCTCGAGTGGGTGGGCGACGACTGGGCTCGTGGACTGGGTGGCTGGAGTGCTTGGCTGGATTCTCCCTATCCTGGCCACACATGCAGGATGGGGGGAGGTGTAGGGAAGAGGTCAATGTTGAATAGGAACTGATTTTTAGGGACATTAGGGCGGGAAGAGGAAGAAGGAATGGGAGTGGAGGAAGAGGGAGTGATTATTGGAGGTGTCTGCTGATTTTGGGTGCAGGTGCATGGGCTGGATGCTGTTGTGAGGTGGATGGCTGTTGGGTGTCTGAGTGCTTGCGTTTGTGTACCTTAGGAGGGGGGACAGACACACTGGGAGAGGACACAGGGGACATGTGCATGGCTGTTGTGGAGGGGTCTGCCAGTGAGGTGTGTGTTCTGCTTGGTGTGGTGATGATACTGGTAGTGGATGATGATGTAGTGCAGGCAGGTGTGAGTGTAGACGGAACTGGGCGGGAGGTGGAGGAGGAGGAGGGGAGACAGTGGAAATAGTGGATGTTGGTGTGTGTGCATCTGGGTGGTGTTTGTGTGAGTGCCTGTGGGATGAAGTGTGGTGCTTGTATTTGCCTGTACCACTCTTGTGTGTTGTCTTGTGTGCATGCTCGTCTGGCTGTGTGCTTGGGATGGGCTGGGAAAAGGAAGTTGGAGGAGGGAGAGTAGAAACAGGGACAATGGCTGCCATCAGAGAGGAGTCCTGAGCCTGGATCGATCTCTGTTGGGCAGCCAATCTAGTGTGAATGCCCTCCAGGAATGCATTAGTCTGATGCATCTGGGCTCCATTCACAATGGTTGACTGCCCTACAGAGATGGATCACAGGAGGTCAATAGCCTCCTCAATCAGGGAAGCAAGGCAAACTGGGGCGTGGCCTGAGGTGCCTGAGGTGCCTGGAGCTCAGGAGATGCCCACCCCCCTGGTTGAGCGGGCATGGGCAACACAATGAGTGGCTGCTGGGAGGGTGGTGCTGGTATGGGGTGGCGGTGGTACCTGTAGCTAGGGTGGTCACAGAGGTGTCTGCCACCACCAGGGGCTTCCATCAGAGGAAGTATCTGTCTCAGAACTGTCCCCTCCAGTGGCCGCCATGGTGCTCCCCTCACCCTCCGTCCCACTGGTACCCTCAGTGTCGGGGGACTCTAGCTCCTGGGTCCTGTGGGATGCAGCTGCCTCTGTCACCGGTGCCTCTGCTCCTCCACCAGATAATGCTGATGCACATCAGGACTGGGTGACAAAACAAAAAGGGGGGGGAGAGAGACAAAGGACACACTTGGTTAATGGCTGCACCAACACCACCGTTAGCGTACACAGCACTCTCACACACAGGAACAGCCCTGCGCAATATACCATAGCACTAGCAGAGAAATAGTTAGCAGCCAAGCCATGGGGAGGGACACACACTGCCAAATGCAGCACACCTGGGACCCACCCAGCCCTGAGCAGTTGTGAATGCATACAAGCTAGGTACCTAGATTATCCCTTCTGAACCCTAGCCACCAGGGGACCTATGCTGCAATGTCAGGCCTGGCCTAGGGGCACCCACTGACACACATCCCCCATCTGGATACCTACCTTGCGTAAGTTGTAATGATGGGCACTGTACTCACCCCCTTGTGGCTGCTATGATACCCTCAAGTACCCATCCAGTTCAGGATAGGCAACCACCAGTATGCGGGCTATCGGGGTGGTCAGGGTTCGACGGGCACCTCTTCCTCATTGGGAGGCCATCCCCAGATGGGCCTCTGCCGTCTTCCGTGCCCAGTGTCTCGGGTCCTCCCACTGTTTCTGACAGTGGGTGCTCCGCCTGCCGTAGAACACCAGGGTCCGCACGCCCTTGTCGATGGCATGCCATATACAATTCTTTTGATGGGCACTGGCCTGCAGAGGAAATACACACAGGAAAAAATAATTAGTCAAACAGTCCTGCCTGTTACACGTATGGCCCACTATACCCCTTCACATCACCATTTTCACACACATGGCCCAGCACACAACCAATACGCCGCCCAGAGAACATCCACCCACCCCCACCACCTCCCCTTGCATGATGCCTTCACACACACCATTCCATGCATTCATATCACATGCATCGTGCCCACAGTGTGCTCACCTGTTGGTCTGGAGGCCAATACAGCAGTCCGTACTGAGGTAGGACCCCATCCACCAGTCTCTCCAATTCCTCCGAAGTGAAAGCTGGGGCCCTTTCCCCAGTCCCACTGGCCATGGTAGGTTCCAGACACAGGTCACAGCATCACATGCAGTGTAGGTCCTCTCCTGTTGGAGATCAGGTAGCAAGTGAGGGATGAGATAGAAAATTGCAGTTACGACCGCGGCGTTGCAAACCGTCACCGCCGGCGTAGATTACCATTGGCCACTGTAACCCATAAGGCCCAATGTTAACCAATGAGGAGTTGCACGGCGGTTCCTGACCGTCTCCCACAATGGTGCACAACGTCAGCGGAATTACCTCACTTCCACCTGTCCCTCCACACAGGACAGGCGGACGCCATTTCTGGTGAGGGGGTGCAGGCCCTGGATAATTGCTGCATCACTGGTGAAATTAGGACATACTGTACAAATCACACTTACCCATTACAAGTTAACAGCATGCAAAGTTCTGTTGTAGCCCCTTTGTTCAGTTTTTGACCGGCTCCTCACTCTTTTGCCCCATAGATTGCTACCGCTACGGATGAATAGGAGATGGAGACATACCCCCGTGTACAGACCCCTCGTGGACTTGGCAACAATGAAGGACAGGCACATTATCCTCACGTATAGACTGGACAGAGCCACAATCACAGAGCTGTGTGCCCAATTGGAGCCTGACCTGAAATCTGCTATCCATCACCCCACTGGGATCCCCCCTCTTGTGCAAGTTCTATCAGTGCTCCATTTCCTGGCAACTGGTTCTTTCCAAGTGACAGTGGGCTTTGCATCAGGAATGTCACAGCCAATGTTTTCAATAGTGCTGACAAGAGTGTTGTCTGCCCTGATTAAACACATGTGCAGCTACATTGTATTTCCCCAGGTTGATGATTTGGCCACAGTGAAGGCCGGGTTCTATTCAATGGGACATATCCCCAACATAATTGGGGTGATTGATGGAACACATATTGCATTTGTCCCTCACTCATCTGAATGAACAGGTGTTCAGAAATCAGAAGAGTTTCCACTCTATGAATGTACAGATGGTGTGCTTGGCGGACCAGTACATCTCCCACGTCAATGCTAAATATCCAGGGTCAGTGCATGATGCCTTTGTCCTGAGGAATAGCAGCATCCCAAATGTGATGGGCCAACCATAGAGGCACAGGATGTGGCTAATAGGTGAGCCCTGGTTCCCACCCAGTAGATGTTGGCATACGGTTATTGTGTGCCATATGAGATAGTGTTTGGCTAAATGTTGTCCCTCATAATTTGCATGTGACTCTAGTTACCCCAACCTATAATGGCTGCTGACCCCTGTGAGGAATGCCAGGACAAGGGCGGAAGAACGTTATAATGAGGCACATGGGCGAACCAGAAGGATAATTGAAAGAACTCCCCTGAATGTCACCCTTGTGTCCCACTCTGACACCCTGTCCACCTTGAACTTCCATTGTACAATGCACCTGTGATACCAATAGACTTTCCTGGACTTTCCTCCATCAGCAACCCACCCCATTACAATACCCCCTCCACTTATTATCACAAAAATAAACACCCTTGGAACAAATACAAGTATGGAGTCTGTCAATTGATTGAAATATGTATATAACAAGCTGTAAACATTGCAATTCAACTGTACAGTTATGTATACATAGGTATGATCTGTAGTGGGAACCAATAAACACACCAGGAGCTAGAGTGGGGGACAGATATCTGAAAATAGAGATGCCAAAGGCTACAGTAAGTAGCCATAGAATTTGGAAAATCAGCCTGCCACGTACAATGTCCAACATAAAACTGCAATGGAAGGTGAAGTTACAGTGTCTTACCTGTGTGTCACTGGAAGTAACATTGAATTATATACAATTACAGCAAACAAAAGGTGGTAAATGCCATAAGCTCCAACATCCAATCAAATGAATATACAGTGTTCTGGGACAAAATCCTGTATTGCTTGGTGCCAGCCTGGTGCAACACCCAACCACCAAGGGTGTTGGAAATGCTGAATAAGATAGTCAGCAATGCTATATGTCAATCTAGACCAGGGCACACCAAAAGTAATCCATCACAGTTCATCCAAGTTGAAAACAACTGAAAGTCCAAAGCCACGTAGTTGGTGATGATAAAGTTTTATTCTTATCAAGAAGGAATAGGTCCAGTATACAGCTTACAGCCAACGCGTGTTTCGTCACATTGACTTTATCAAGCCTGTAGATTAAATGAGCAAAGAGAAACAATAATAAGAAAAACAATTCTGATGATATGCAGGGGTCATTACGTAAATGACACGGTTGAGAGCATGAACAAACCACTGTAAGTGATCAAACCACCAGGGAGGGAGGATTGATAGTGTCTTTAGACAATGAGCCATGACAAACAGAGTCTATAGTGAGGTGTAGACCCATTAGAAAAGAGAAAAAAGAATTGTGCAAAGTTGAATACGATAGCTCTTCTCTTTGGCAGAGGTTCCTCTTGATTCCAGAAGTGATCTAATTTTCAGGGGTTTTGGGTCCTCTTCTTATATTCTTTTCTACCTTTGAAGTAGGCCTAATTCAAAGGAAAGTCTCTCTTCTTTGTAACATCCTGCCTTGCCCAGGCCAGGCCCCAAACACACACCAGGCGGTTGGAGACTGCATTGTATGAGGGCAGGCACAGCCCTTTCAGGTGTGAGTGACCACTGATCCCCTCCGTCCTAACACAGATGGCTTATCAGGATATGCAGGCCACACCCCAGATTACTTTCTAGAGAGAGGTGCAAACAACACAACTGTCAAACTAACCCAGACAGGGAATCCACAACCAGGCATGGTCACAGAATGGTTTAAGCAAGAAAATGCATACTTTCTAAAAGTGGCATTTTCAAACACACAATCTCAAAACCAACTTCACTAAAAGATGTGTTTTTAAATTGTGGGTTTAGGGACCCCTCTGCTCCAAATGACCATCTACTCCCAAAGGGAATCTGCGCTTTAATAATATTTAAAGAGAGCCCACATGTTAATCTATGAGAGGGATAGGCCTTGCAACAGTGAAAACCAAATTGGACAGTATTTCACTGTCAGGACATAAAACATATTAGTATATGTCCCACCTTAAACATACACTGCAACCCTGCCCAGGGGGCTACCTAGGGCATACCATAGGGGTGTCTTACATGTAAGAAAAGGGAAGGTTTAGGCATGCCAATTGGGTACACTTTCCAAGTCAGATGGGCAGTTAAAACTGCAATCACAGACACTGCAGTGGCAGGTCTGAGCCATGTTTACAGAGCTACTAATGTGGGTGGCACAACCAGTGCAGCAAGCCCACTAGTAGCATTTGATTTACAGACCCTGGGCACCTCTAGTGCACTGTACTAGGGACATACCAGTAAATAAAATATACCAATCATGGAAAGCTAATTATACCTACATTTTACATAGGATCACTTGCACTTAAGCACCGGATAGCAGTGGTAAAGTGCCCAGAGTAAGCTAAAACAGAGTCCAGCACACATCAACAACCTGGGAAACAGAGGCAAAAAGTTAGGGGAGAACACACCAAGGATGCCAAGTCTGACAGCAGACAACGGGCTGGAGTCCATTCAGAGGGAAGTTGCCTCCCTCAAGGGAGACATATTTGTCTGCCACTGCAATGTTGTTGCTATATTGAAAAATCAGCAGTTCCTCCTTGCTGCAATGATGCCTTATGTCTTACCACAAATGGCTGTTGCTGGTACATTGGGATCCAAATCTTTATCTCCTGAAGTGTGTGTGGCCCCCTCTACCTCAACAACAGCACCACCAATGGCACAAGAGGCACCACACACATCACAGGATGAAGATGTGGAACAAATCACTTTCAGTAGGAAGAGTACCCAGTAGCACTAGTATGTGCCACATGGACAGTTCTTCCTAGTTCTGGCCTCAAGATCATGCCAGGGTCGTGACAGTAGGAAGTGTGCTCTCTTCACCCACCCCCTGCTATGTACTGTCATTGTCTCTGACATACCAATTGGCAATTGTTGTTCTGCCTCACTAATGGACACTACTCCTGAGCATGTCTCATGACTTGTCCCTCAACCCTGGACTCTGATTGTGTCACATATCCATAACTTACACTAATGAGGTCTCAGACCTGGACATTGTAAATAAGTCACTTTCACAGTACCACCTGTTTATAAACACCTTGCACACATTTCACATGTCTATGTTTTCTGAAGACCAACTACTCAGCTAAATGATTGAATTGTGTGAATCCATTGCAGTGTACAGTAAAGCAGTACATGAGTGCGGGACTGTGAGACACCAAGCTCCACCCAAGGTTGCTGACATGAGAAATCTATAAGATGGTCTTGCCTGATACAACCACTTCACTGAGTACAATAACTGAAATGTTTGCTTTTACCGTTTGCTTCTGATAACTGGCAGGTAAGGCTGAGAACCAAGACCAGATGGGAGTCCCAGAACAACTCATTTGTGTGGTACAGAGGTAGCTAACCTCATCAGTGATTAGCACCTGTCAGTGTCGCAGAATACAGTTCCAATTGTACCTATTGTCAGATGTGTCACAGATCTCAATATAGAAACTACAGGACCCCTAAGTACCAGCCTTACCTGTCCAAAACAAAGTACACATGGAGATTGTGAATGGTGGGTACACTGGATGGCAAATGCATGTACCAGTAGACGTGATGTTGCAGACAAAGTGAAAGCTCCTTTGTCACTAGGGGAAGCACATGGTCAATCACAGATTACAAGAAAGGAAGGTTTCCATTAGCCATTCCCCCAAATTGCCCAGTGCACTCATGAGAAGACCCAGATACTCAGGCAACTGACAGTAAATGAATCAGAATATTAAGAGGATTTATTATTAAAACAACAACCTATATACTATAGATAAAAACCTCCCCTATCCTAGACTCACCTATTCTAACTATATTCATAAAACAACTACATCTATCAAACCTAATCTAAATTTATCCTACACATGGAACACCACATTCTAAACATTGCCCCTCCCCACCCTGCTTAAGAGACAAGATACAAGTAGGACAACAATTACTAAACTACTAACTAACTTATCCTATTTACTATACAAATATATTTTTTTTATTTTTTTTCGAAAAAAATGTTTTTTGTTTTTTTTATATGAATACACATACCCCAACATAACCCCCACCATACCCCAACAATAAAAACATTAGAATAAAAACCCACCCCCAATATACTTAACCTTACTAATGCCTACCCTACACTAACCCACTACTACCTATCTAAAACCCAACCTAAAACTAACAAAAATGAAATAGGGAGGGGAAGGAACTGAGGATAGTCCAAATTGTCCAGAAGTTCATTTGTGCTGTTTCTTCATCTTCTTCTTTATGAACTTCAACATTTTATGGTTGTCAGCCGATTCCTCTTACAGTTTCTTCAGGCGCTTGAGAATGGCATTCAAGTCCCTCCTGATGTCCAATTCAAACTGGGTGGGGGCACCAGCTGCTGATGGCTGTGTGCTGACAGGTGGTTCTGATGTTGATGGTGTAGGTGGAGCAGAGACCCCCTGCATCCCTGAGGTGCAGGCTCGTGTGTCCCTTGGTGCCTGCAGCGTGGGACCGCCATGTGGAAAGGGACGCCATTCCCTGGAAGCTATCTCATGCCTATAATTCCGGCCCATCCTGTGGTATCCCACTTCCACTTCTAGGATGTGGCGGTACCTGTCTGCCTTCTTCACAAATACTCGCCACTGTTCAAGAGTAATATTGGCAGCTGAAATATGAGAAGCAAGCATCAGCATTGGGTGAAGTTTGTACAGAGTCAAAATTTACACTGCAACAGCAACTAACACATACAGTCCCACACACATTCCACAACACTAACTTCTACCTCATCTATGTCTAAAACCAACCAGACATTACCAGTATCATGTCCATGTCAGTGAGATGATGGCAATCAATTGAAAAGCAAGAGGGGGCGCAGGGCTGACAGGAACTAAAACAACCCTCATCAACATTTGTGTCACCTAACTAGTGAGGGTCACGTGCCAATACAGGTCTGAAATAACTTTCTCCCTGGCCATTAGGGGGTGTGGGCATGCTTTCCATCTCCTCAACACCCCTCGGTGATACATCACGGCCTGATCACTCATTATAGAGTCAAGGCCCATATCATTGTGGGGCTACTAACTACCAACCTGCCATTCTGAGGTCAGGTAAATCTACATTCATGTGTCCTGGTGTAAGACCTGCCCTGAGTTTATGTAACAAGAGGCCAACCAATATCCCTTTATGTGCTCACATGTACAACTGATGCCATGTTGGCCAAAGAAAGGTTGGGCAAAGTCTAAGCTGCACATTGCAGTTATCAGCACATTAGAGAAATGCAGCCCCCTACGCTGTGCTGTGTAATCCTACATGTGTACAAGGGCACATACAAGGTGGCTGTATGGATGGCCTTAAGCCCACAGTGATATTGGAACAGCATTGGTTGCTGCAACTGTCGCCTCAAAGGTGTTACATCATTAGCACATGCATGTCATACCACATCAAGGTACCAGCTACACATACATAAATCACATAATTTGCATATGTGATGTGTTCTACATCAGTCACAATTATCATGGTGGCAGGACCATGGTGTGAGAACTGCAGACATTTGGGCCCATATTCATGTGAAAATGACATCAATTTCACCACTCAGGGATGAGCCTTATGTAATTGGATAAGGCACACACCTGTTTTGTCCCATGCATAGGCCCTAAAATTATCTGTCTGGGCCAACGCAGGCATCCTTGCACTATTGTGTAATCAGACTTTTCCCACAACCATCTGGAGTGGAGTTGTCCACAAATTGTGTACACTACTGCCTGTTGTGCAGCATATTATGGCTCCATGCTGTCCTACAAACACATTATGTCTGAAGGTTACTTAGGCACCTATGGTGTTTGTGTTTCCTACATATTCCCCCTAGTGACTTCTGCAGATAGATCCCACATCTGTACCATCATGTCAATAAGTGTATGCTATGTGTGGCACACAGTGCTGACAATGATGCTGTGACATGGTGGTTGTCAACAGGCATACTATGTACATGTCCAGCTGCCCTGTGACTCATAATGGAACATAGCTATGAATATGTGGTCAGCCATAACTAATCCCATTACACACAATTCCATGCCAGCACACGTTGGCCCATGAACTACATGCAGCCCCTCCTCATTGCATAACATTCCAACATACATGATGTCACTATCTATCCTCCTATGATATCAGATCATTGGTCAGGATTAAATACTCCTGTCATTGCATTCCACACCTCTGATTGACTCACAACATTCCCTGGATTGGCTCACAGGATGCACAATGTGACACTTACTCGATGCTTCTGGGTCTTGGATATGCGCCACCTCTCCAATGGTGTAGAGGGCTGGTTCACCTGCAAGACATGAATGGAAAACATTGCTTAGTGTAAAAGGCAAGTTGCAGTACATGGACAATATTTTACAGTGTAAACTTGTTAGGCTGAATGAGATAGTCGTCCTAGTAGTAGATCACAGTAACTGACCACCTTCTGTGATCACTCTATCAAACATACTCACAGCTATGGTAGACCCACGCACATCCAAACCATCACTGTCCCAGACACTCCTGTGATGCTTCTCACTGCACCATATTTGCATGACATTGTCATGCAGCTGTCTGATGGCACAACACCTCCATTACCATATGGGACTGCTTGATAATGTTTTTTCCATCTGAGGGGCATGCAATGGTTGTCGCAGTGCCTTGGCCACGGTAACACCCATGGCAATCCAGCCTGCACCTGATGTTGTAAATATCTACATCATTGTCACAGATAACTGGCAAACTACAACCCTGAGGTTGTGTGGGTATTCCAAGGACTTGAGGAATGGCATCAGATATCCTTCAGTCAAGTAAGTGATCTGTGTGTGCCATCTCAAGGCACACATACTATCAAATTGCTATGGGACTGTACATATGTGATGTTAAGGTATCTACCTGCACACTTACTGAATGAAATCATGTATGTAGTGCCAGTAGTGTGTGGCCTGCCATTGCTGCCATAGTATACCTTTCTCACTCTATTGAGGAGTAAGTACACGGACACACTTGCTCAGTGCTCAGAGGATGCATCTTATGGTACAGGTTAGTGAGTGGCATGCCAGTGATGGATCTGGTGCAGGGCAGCCCCATACTGTCAGTGACAAGCGACAGACGCGTGGAACTGACTCAGCACATATGTTTGGTTTTTGACATCATATAAGCTGTCTGTGATACACAACGAACTGGAACGTGGAACTGCCAGTAGACTGGACCATTGCATGTTCAGGCACCCTTACATGGCCATAGCTATTTACACAAAGGGCCCAATAGGACTACGGTGGTGCATTACTAATTGCATCTGTACTGTCCTCGTGGCCCTCAGTGGACTCCTTACTCACTGTCATGTGTATCCATGGTCAGAAATATGTCACACCATGTCGCATGTGCTGTCCAACATCATCTATTAATGTGAAGGTCAATGACGCAGTTAGAAGGCGATGCAACTGATCATCAAAACTACTGCTAAGTAAATGGGGGCCCTTCTCATACATTTGTCTGCCCACATTACACAGATTCTCACAGCAGCCATTCTGAGTGCTGGAAAATGATACCCAGGGAATTATCTACTAACTCAGTGGTTGAAAAATTGGGATCACAACAATGTTTTAGAGCCCCATTTCATGCATGCTGCATGGCGCAGGCCTCATTTGTAGCTGCTCATTACCCAATTACAATGTGCATTCATCACCACAATTGGAGATGGTTGTGCATGCTAAAATTTACATCTGTTATGCATTTGCTTCATTGTTGTATAATTGAAATGGTGACCTAATGTGGGGCATTGACTCTTCATACAGCTCGCAAACGACATGTCCACATGCATTCCATGCAGCCCTCAAACTTAACAGCAACTGTCATGCATATGCTCACAAATTTAGGTTGTATGGCAATGGATGACTTACCAACTGTTTCACCAATCTCTACTCCCAGATGGTTGAGCAGATCCTGCTGCCTTAACACCATATCTGCACAGCGGTGTTTGATTTGGTGGTCATGCCTTCCAGTTTTGAAAATCCGTGTCAGATTGTAGGGCACCTTGCCCCACCACAGCCACCTTGCCTCTGTGGGGTAGCCTTGGATCACCCGGCCACCCAGTTGCAGCATCATTGGGAGGCAGTGTGTCACTAGCCAGATGACCGCCCAACCTCCTCAGCAGACATCCAGCTCATTTTCCCTTTCCCAGACATTACTAGGGGTGACTGCAGTTCACATAACCCAAAAATTAAATGAATCTTAACCCCTACTCCTACCCCAATTACCCAAACTAACCCAAATACTTAACCACCCCAGACGAACTCCTAACAATACAGAGACAATTACAGTACACTCAACAGACAAAAGACAAGTATTGACACAATAGTAATACAAATTTTGCACAGGACACAGCACAATGTACACAACACACACTGCAAACACTCCACAAATTCACCAGCAACAGAAATACAACCTCACACGGTCACAGGGAAACAGAATGGAAAGTGAAAGTACACCCACTGTAGCATGTTTACAGGCAGGATGTCCTGGTACATCACTTCCTGGGTGTGTGCATCACGTTTTTCAGTCATGCATAATTTTTTGAAAATGCATGCTGGGTTTGCACCATATTTTCACAATATTAGTGTGAAAAATACCTTTGGACGTGCGATAGATGCACAGTGGCTTTGCATCTATTGGCCTAGGGGAATTGTATGACAAATGCGTATCATGAAACATTTTCACGCATCACAGTATTGTGTGGATTTTTGTATTGTGACCCTTGAGTGCATCCTGAGAGACTTGAGATGTTACATGGGGTGTACAACTATGGTGTATATGTGTAATAGCAACATGTGGGTGTATGTCCAGTACTGTCATCATGGTGACTATGGAATGTTGACCATACTGGTTTGTTTGTGAGTGTGCTGCATGCGATTACTGAATACCTTGTGCACATGTGCATGTGTGGCTACACTGTGTCCACAGATATGCTGGCACATGTGTGCTATGTGTGTATACATGTGTACGAAAACTACGTTTTGTGTGGACTACATTGTTATGTCAGAGATACAAGTGTTCATATACCTACGCCACCTAACATGTTTGGTGGCCTATGTCTAACACATGGTAATGCATGCGACAACCGTGTAATCTTCTATACAGAGAACTCAGTGGACTTGGACTGTATTAGCATCACAACAACCTAGCCAATTTGCTGTGCATGTGTGTTCACTATGTGCTGTGTAGTTGAATTTCACTTGTGGGGGACCTGTGGGGATGTAAATTCAGTGTTATAGTTTCTGCGTGTGTCATCTTGTGCATGGGTATGTTGCCCTCTATAGTTGATATTGCCATGGCAGATTAGCCTTGGTGTGATTTGTTGTTTGGTGGGCTAGGTGATTGTCTCTAGTGTGCATGCAGTGGTGATGGTTGTCCATGCAGGTCTGTGATTGGTGTCCATGCATTGGTGATGCTTGCAGGGCTTGGCATTGAGATGAGTGGGGTGTGATGGTAGGGAGTATGTGAGGTGGTGGTGGAGTTATGAGGGTGAAGGTAGGTGTGTAGGTTTGTGATGGCATGCAGGTGGGGGGTGATAGTAATGGAGATTTGACTTACCAGAGTCCAGTCCTCCTGCTACTCCTGCCAGGCCCTACGGATGCATGATTGACAAGACTTGCTCCTCCCATGTTGTTAGTTGTGGGGGAGGAGGTGGGAGTCCACCGCCAGTCCTCTGTACAGCTATCTGGTGTCTTGCTGCCACGGAACGCACCTTCCCCCGTAGGACGTTCCACCTCTTCCTGATGTCATCCCTTGTTCTGGGGTGCTGTCCCACGGCATTGACCCTGTCCACGATTCTCCACCATAGCTCCATCTTCCTAGCAATGGATGTCTGCTGCACCTGTGATACGAATATCTGTGGCTCTACCCAATGATTTCCTCCACCATGACCCTTAGCTCCTCCTCTGAGAACCTGGGGTGTCTTTGTGGTGCCATGGGTGTAGTCTGAGTGGTGTGTGTGAGGGTGTGCGGGGTGATGTGTTGGGGTGTGTGCTGTAAGGTGCGTGGATGGTGTATGGGTGATGGTGTTCTGTGGCTCTGGTTCTGTGGGTGCTCTTGGTGTGTTTCTCTCTTAGTTGTAAATGTTTTTGAGTCGTAAAGGGTTGCGGGTAATGTGTGTGTGTGATTTATAGTGTTGTGGATGTGTGGGTGTGGTGTGTTTATGGGTATCAGGTGTGTGTTGTTAGAATTGTCCAATGTAGTGTAGTTTTGTTTGAGTGTGCGTATTTTGAGCACTGTGGTATGTACCGCCAATGGATTACCGGTTGAATGTCCGCCGCGGTGATTCGTGGGCCATAATGCTGTGGGCATAGTTCTGTTGGCGTTACGGTGTGAGTTTTTGTACCACCAGTTTATCACCGACCTTTAGGCTGGCGGACTTGTGTGTGTGTCTGTACAGTGACAGAATTCTATGTGTGTGTCATAATACGGGTAGTGGTATACTGCAGCGGTCACAGTATGTTGGCGGCAGTCAGCATGGCGGTAAGCTGCACTCCAGGGTCATAATGACCCCCATAGTATGTTATTCTGGTGATTTTGTAAGTTAGGGATACTCCTGCTGTTTTTAGCCTTTTGCCTGTGTTCCACAGCGCTGGGATGCTCCTTGAGAAGTGCCAGTGACTCTATAAAATATATCATTCATTCATTCATTTTGAACTTTTTTTCATAGGCTTTGGAAAAGTTGGATGGGTAAATGACCATGAAAAATGTTCACACATGACAGTATTGTGTGGATTTTTGTATTGTGACCCTTGAGTGCATCCTGAGAGACTTGAGATGTTACATGGGGTGCACAACTATGATGGATATGTGTAATCGCAACATGTGGATGTATGTCCAGTACTGTCGTCATGGTGACAATGGGATGTTGAACCTACTGGTTTGTTTGTGAGTGTGCTGCATGCGATTACTGAATACCTTGTGCACGTGTGCATGTGTGGCTACACTGTGTCCACAGATATGCTGGCACATGTGTGCTATGTGTGTATACATGTGTACGAAAACTACGTTTTGTGTGGACTACATTGTTATGTCAGATATACAAGTGTTCACATACCTACGACACCTAACACATTTAGTGGCCTATGTCCAACATATGGTAATGCATGTGACAACCATGTAAACTTCTATGCAGAGTACTCAGTGGACTTGGACTGTATTAACATCACAACAACCCAACCAATTTGCTGTGTATGTGTGTTCACTCTGTGCTATGTAGTTGAATTTCACTTCATGTTGCTCTGCTAGATGTGTGCTGTTGTGTCCCCTAGCACCGTAAGTGCAGGATATGTCATGTACACATGTTTAGTGTAAGATTGGTATCTGTTATGTGTGTGCATGGACAGATGTTTTGTGATTCCTGTCACATGTGACAACAGTGGTGTGTTAATGGGATGTGAAATCTCACATTACATTCTTCCTGCATGGACACATGTTGCCATTTGGCAAATGCATGTGTTGTCACACCAGTGCCACCCATGTTTCTATATGTTGGAACACATGTATAGCTCATTTCTGTCAGTCACTGATCTTGTGACCCATATGCCCTACTTTTGTGCTAGGTTGCCTTTTGGTCTCAATCCATACACATGTCCATGGCTGAGCCAATACAGTGGTCCATGTATGTTGTCATATGTGGCATATGTGTGCATGTCATCAACTAGGCACCCATATTTGTCCCCATCAGGTTAGTAATGACTGTCAGAAACAATGGCATACCACTGTGTCACAGTGTTGCAGCCTGGCATAGCTGCCAGCCTACTCATCAACACAACAGTGTGAGTTCCTAGAGCAACACAAAAGCATGGTTGCATGTGTTGAGGTTAGTGAGAACACCAGCATGATCACACCCCTGTGCACATGTATGAGTCCCCTAACAATGTGCTATGTACATGTAGCTAGAGCAGTGGTGTGTGGGTACATTGAGCATGGACCTAGCCTCTTCATGTTTGCCACTCAGCTGCACTTTGCACACCCCCAAGCAGACACATGCACATTTGAGGCCATAACGTCCTGGATCTCCTGTTTACCACTATTGTACTTAATGTCAGCTTTCCCCTCTCACGTACTCACGTACAACACTCTGATCTTGGGCATTTAGTTCTTGTGACATGTTTTAATGTTGTTGGCATATCCCTTGGGCATCTTTCTGGCTTAATATCTCTGTTGTGCCTTCAACATTTGAAACATGCCATGCTACAGATGGTAGTATCTGTGGCAGCCTCCAGTCATGCTGGCATGCGAGGGGCAAATACCATGGTATGCAAGTGAACAACATGACTGGGTGATGTACTGACCCAGCCACCCTCTCTGTACAAGTGTGTAATATTGACATCTACACATTCACATGTTTTACAGTCAGTGTTGGTCTATGTGTGTCCCTTCTCCATGTATTCCTGCACTACTGCTGAGGCATGTTTTGTCACCTACATTGCTCCCATTCTTTAGTCTGTTAGCACTTTGTGCACATCTCATACTACAACATTGTCTATTAATAAATGGACATGATGCTACATGTGACTTGTATTCATGGAAGATGTACACATCTCCTTCTCCTGACAGCTTGATAGGTACAGTTACATTGTCTGTATTGGTGAGTTTTCATGTGTTACACACACACACAACATCACTCCTGCCACACCACTTCTGTTGTCTCCGTTAAACATCCCATGTTGTATGTATAAGTATGTGTGGGTGTCTGGAAGCAGTCCATCCAGTAGGTCCATTGTACATGTGTTAGCATTTCTTCCAGCATGGCACAACCTAGGTAACTCTTAACATGACTGACTGATATTGAGGTGTCACATTATCTCAGTGCTGGTGAGTTCATTAGCCATTGCAACATATGTGGGTAGGTGTACTCCCACTTTGTTTGGCGTTGTGTCTTAGACATGTTTCAACAATGCTGGACAGAGCAGTACATCCTACACTTGAATGCGATGTTGGAGGTCACAACATGTACGGGAATTGTTAGACCTGGCAGATTTATGGCATGTCTCTTCTGTCCTTTTGCCTTCTGACCTGTTTTTATGGTGTACTGAACTCTGTTTTTGCTGGTTTGTTGTCTCTGCACACTTTGCCGCTGCTAATTAGTGCTGAAGTGCAAGTGATCCCCATATAAATGGTACTGTTGATTGGTTTGTGCATGATTGCCATATTTGATTTACTGGTGAGTTCCTAGTAAAGTCCACCAGAGGTGCCCAGGGCCTGTAAATCAAATGCTACTAGTGTGCCGCAGCACTCATTGTGTCATCCACGTGAGTAGCCCTGTAAATATGGCTCAGACCTGCCACTGACGTGTCTGTGTGTGCAGCTTTAAACTGCCAATTCAACTTGGCAAGTATTTTCACTTACCAGGCCTGAACCTTTCCTTTTACTACATGTAAGGTAGGCCCTAGGTAGCCCCATGGCCAGGGTGCAGTGTATGTTAAAGGTGGGACCTGTACTGATTTGTGTTACATGTCCTAACAGTGAAATACTACCAAATTCAGTTTTCACTGTTGCAAGGCCTATCTCTTTCATAGGTTAACATGGGGGCTGGCTTTTGAAGAATTTAAAGTGCAACTTCCCTTTGAGAGCAGAGGGAATTATGGAGTTTAGGGTCTCTGGACTCAGAATTTAAAAATACACCTTTTAGTGAAGGTGGTTTTTAGATTGTTAGTTTGAAAATGCTACTTTTACAAAGTAGGCATTTTCTTGCTTAAACCATCCTGTGAGTCTACCTGTTTGTGGATTCCCTGTCTGGGTCAGTTTGACTGTTTGGCTGTTGTGAATCCCCTGTAGACAGTGACACAAAGGGAGCTGGGGTGTAGCCTGCATAACCTGATGAGTCATCTGAGCTAGAGTGGAAGGAGTAGGGGTCACTCACACTTAAAAGGGCCATGCCTGCCCTCAGACAATGCAGTCTCCAATCCCCTGGTGTGTGTCTGGTCTGGACAAGGAAGGATCTTGCAAGCAACTGAGACTTTCCTTTGAAGTTTTCCAACTTCAAAGGCAGAAATTGGTATAAGTATTGGACCCAAAACCCCAGACTTTTAGAATCTTTCTGGAATCAAGAGGAAGCTCTGCCAAGGAGAAGAGCGGAAGAGCTGGAGGAGGAGTACTGCCCATTTGCTGTGTTGCTTTGCTAGATTGGCCAGCAGTTGCTGTTTCTGCCTTAAAAGAGGTGTCCTGCTTGAGAAACGTCTCCAAGGACTTGTTTGGAGTCGAGCTAGCCTCCTGTTGGAAGTCTCAGGGATATCAAAGACTTCAGCTTTAACTGCCTACAGCACTGGGAACTGTGTGCTTTGTTCTGCAACAGAAGAAAAACTATTGCAACGCCATCAACGACGCCGCTGACTGCACCGTGACCTGCCGATGCTGCATGAACACACACGGCCCCGATTTGCACCGCAAGCCTGGCCTCAATGATGCCACCATCTGATGCGTCCACTGAGCTGCTGCTTGCACGTGACGTGTGGGCCCCGCACTCCTGCATCGTCTTGCTCACACCACAGCCTGGGCATCCCAGACAACGCTACTGCTGACACCGGCGCCGCTGCCTGCAGCGTGGCCTGTGGACACCGCTTGTGAGGTACACGAAGCATCGTGCCGTCCCGCACCGCAGCCCCAATCCAACGAAGTCAGCACCATCGAGTCCAGTGTCATCAACACGGCTTGTGGATGCTGCACAGAGCCCGTCCCGTGCAGTACCACCAACTTGGGCCTACCGGCGATAGCGCTTCAGCAACTACGACTTTGCTGCCTGCATCGTGACCTGTTGACACCGCACGTTGCACTGCCCCGCTTCACACCACAGCCCTGCTCTCACCTACACCGATGGATGCCGTCACTGAGCCGCTGTCTGCACGGTGACCTGTGGGCACAGCATGTCGCCTCATCCCTCTTCGCCCTGCAGCCCCAACGCCATCCATGCCAGCGCTCCTGACTTCATCAGCCAAGAGTTCAATCTGCAAAACGTGTGACTTCAAGGGCCTGACGACCCCCTCTTCAACCTCCCCGACCAACACAGTGACACTTTTGATGCCACTTTTCAGACCTCATTGTGAGGATCACAATGCCCTGCATTTCCAAGGTACTGTTTGCCGGTCTTTCCGAAACCGTAGCTGGCCTGCAACACCACGACTGGCCTGAACTGTTCGATTTGTTGTTCACGACACTGGGATAGCCTCAGGTGGGGCTTTCAACTTCAAGGAACTGTATTTTTAAGATAATTCTTGCAAAATTCACATCTTTATTAGTGTATGTTGGGTTTTTTCATTCTGGTCTTGGTTTACATAGATAATTATTGTCTATTTTTCTAAAACGTGTGTGGTGTCCTTTTGTAGTGTCTTAACTGTGTTACTGTGTGTTATGTGCAAATGCTTTGCACATTGCTTCTGGGATAAGCCTGACTGTCCAAGCCAAGCTACCAAGGGGGTGAGCAGGGGTTTATCGGAGCGGGTATCTCCCAGATCCTGACTAGGGTGGGGGTCCCTACTTGGACAGGGTGCAAACCGACTGCCAACTAGAGACCCCATTTCTAACAGGAATTATTGACCATATTTCCATCTTTCACTTGTCCTGTCATATGAGTGACAATGGATGATGTGTATTGCTTTGTGCTGTGTGATATAGTTGTGCACAGCATACTAGTTGTACATGATGTCACATTAAGCATTGTTGATCCTGGCAAAAACCGTTGCTACCTAGAACATACACCCTCACATCAGTATGCACATATTGTTGCCTAGATTTGGGCTTGCCATGTGTCAGGACAGGAAGTTTCTGAGAAAAGTTAGCACCTTATGTACATTGTGATCATTTGCTACTCTGACGACATTCAACCCGGTTGAAATGTGGTAGTGCATTGTCCCAAAATATTCATGGATGGACACACTGGATCATGTGTTTGGATATTGGTTTTGTACCTATAGCTGTTTATGTAGTCAAGGCAAGCCATTGCGCAATCCACAGACTCCGTGTGTGTGCCATACGTGAGGTGCAGCCCACATTGTGCCCAGGTCACGCAAATTGGCAGTGCTGGTATACATTCCCATGGTTACACTGTGCAGGCTCAGCATGGGACATTGCTTACAATCCTTGTCCTTCAACTGAGGGACCACAGTTCACAATGATGTACCACACTTGTCACACATGTACCATGCAGGCAATGCTACTGTCACAACGACTTCTGACAGTGTACTGTTCATACATGACTTGTTATCCATTTGGTGACAGCCCCAACCTCATGTGTGCCCCCCTTGCATTAATCATGTTATGCATGGTGTTGTTGTGGTGGATGGTCTAGGTATTGGCTCCTTCCCCACTTGACAGGACAATATATGTAGGGGTGCATGGAACTAGACCTTCAGGATTCCACTTCCTGCAATTTACATGTCACTAAATTTGATATGGTAGCAGTGGACCCACTCATGTCACAAACATTGTTGCAACCATGCTGCACACCTTTGTGTTACCTACATGCTCACTGTGCTTAGGTTCACATTCCAATGGAGTATGTAGTCATAAATGAGTAGACCAAGGAGATTTATGTGCAAACTGATTAATTAGTGCCACTTACAAGGTGATGTGTAAAGTATTGTGCTCATGTGTAGAAGTTCTCCACAATGTGGAGTCTCCTACGAACTTCGGCTGCAGTGTTTATTTGTTCCCTCTTCACATGATCTGCTCCATCATCCTGTTCATCCCAGGGTATATTTGTCCGGACACAAATGTTGTGCAGGATTGCACATGCCAAGATGATCTTATACACAAGTGGTGAAGCATATAAAAGGCTTCCTCCTGTCAGGGACAGACTCCTGAACCTGAATTTTAGCAGGCCAAATGTCTTCTCCACCACACTGCGGGTCTTCCTGTGTCCCTCGTTGAAGGCCCGCTGTTCCACCATTGTGGAATTAGTAAAAGAGGTCATTACCCACGGCTGGATGCCAAACCCTTGATCAGCTGCAAAGGATAGAGAGGAGGTGTGTTGTTAGGTGTTGATAGTTGTTTGGTCCCTATCATGGCAGTTGTACATGTTCATTGGAGTTGTGACTGTGTCGATGAACATGACAAACTTGGATAGTGGCTCAATGGCTTCGGAAGTTATCATGTTGTTCCCAGTAGTGATGGTCATGATTTAGGCCCTTGTGCTGTGTAGTCCATATTTGGAGCAGTGTACTAGTCTTACATGGTACATACCGCTTCCTAGCAGCACTATGGTGTCAGATGTTGATACAGCATTGTTGCCCTAAAAAGCACATTTGTGCCGTCCTTTTTGACATATTGCACTATGCATGCAGTGTGACCCTTAGGGCTATTATTTTGAGCACCTAGCACCACCAGAGTGTCACTTCTATAGAAGCTCTGGCAGCGCTATGTCCTGCCCCATATTTCTAGGTGGCATTATACCAATTTGTTGTTGCTTGATGCCACCTTGTGACTAAGGCCCCTTCACACACAACCCTTTGCGTGGAAGGGACGTGCAGTGGGTGTTGATGTGGGTGTGCAACAGCAACACCCATAGCATTCCCTAGCTGACTGTGATTTGGCAGTTTTTGTTAACCTGAGGCAGCACCAATATCTCACCCCACCCCAGGGGTGGAGTTAGCAAGGCACAACAAGAAGGTATACTTTGATTCCTCCTCGTGTTCTATCTAATTCAATGTGTGCTGCATACTGCAGCACGCTTAGTGGGAGCAAAATGCCAGATATGGTAGTTAATGTACTGGAAGGCGTCCCTTCCCACACATTTACAATCACAATCCTCAGCGCAGACATCCTTGCACAATGGTGCAAGGATGCCTGGGTTGGTGCTGGTAGATAATTTTTGCGCAGGCACTGGTGACAACACAAGGGTGTGCTGTATACTATTAATTTAGGGGCATCCCTGCATTGTGTAAATGAGGGTCAGCTGAGCAGCCTGTTTTGACACAGTGTTGCATTCTGTCATTTCCCTTAATGAATGTGCCCTAGAGACCCTTTGTGGCAGGATGAAGTAATTTGTTGCAGACGTTTTGCATGCCTTCTATTACATTATTTCTGACAGACACTTTAACACATGCACAGTGCTGGCTTTGGGAGGGGGCATAGCTATTTTTCAAATGGGTCCCTTAGTACAGTGCATATAAGCTTAGGTATCTCCACCATACGCCTAACACATCTGACTATGTCATCCATGAATGTCAGTGAATTTGTTCACAGACACAAGACGGTGGTGCTTTTCTGAAAGTGGAATAGACATGGTGTTCTTAGTGGGCACTAGGGGCGCATGTGAGGTGACATTTCTCATGGTTCAACCCCATGGTCTTCAATGGCAAATATTTTTGTAGATATATGTTTGGGACACAATGCAGCATGCAGGTGTATGTGTACACTGCAGGTATGTCGGGTATGTGTAGCTGATGTATACTTGGTTATTGCACCACTTGAGTGGCATTGGATTTAGTTTCTGCCCCAAGCTTACACACCATGAGTCACGTGGGACTGTGCCTATGTATGACTTCTTCAACATGACCATAGCCTATGCCACTGACATACCTGTGTGCTTTTTGGTTTGGTTTGATGTGTGTGATCTGTATTAATTTGTCAACCTGTGGACACTTGTAGTGAATTGTGAGCAGCTTCTGCATGCCCAGGAAACTTGGCTTCACCTGTCCACACGTGATTTTCCTGCCAGGGTGTTGCTGTGTTAGGTAGTAGGTAGATTAGGGTGCATGCATTTGCGACATCCAATGTGTGCAGTGTGGTGTGGCATGTGGCTTGTGTGTTGTTTCCTGTGCATCTCTGTGACCCAGCCCATGTGTATTTCTTTTTCAGTTTGTCTTGTTTTTCCTTGATGGTTGGTATGTTATGTGGTATGATTGGTGTGGTGACTTACCTATGAGTAGGCTATTGCCATGTTCGCCATCCTGGAACTGCTGGTTGATGGTGCAGTGGCGAAAGATGTATGCATCATGAACACTGCCAGGATATTTCGCCAGAATGTTTGTGAATATCCCACGGTGGTCTACGATAGCCTGCACATTGATGGAATGGGTGTGCTTGTGGTTCCTGTAGAGGTGTTCCGTAGCTGCAGGTACCACCAAGCTGGACATGGGTACAGTCCATGGCACTCAGCACATGTGGAAACCCAGCTATCTGATAGAAAACTTGTTTGGTCTCATGGTGCAGCTGCTGGGTGTTTAGGAAGCACATGTGTTGTGGTGTGAGGCGTAGGATTGCAGCCAGGACATTAGATGGAGACAGATGACTGGGAGATACCAGCCCACTTGATCACTTGAGCACCCGTTGTCTGGAATGATCCAGACGCCATCATGTGGAGGACAGCAAGGAGTTTTGTAATGGGTGAGATGTTATGGGGAGTTTGGAGCCTCGCCTTGATATGTGGTGATATCAGGTGCAGCAGGCGTACGATGGACTCCTGGTTTAGTCTGTACATCCAGACCACATCCTATTCCTTCACTTCTAAGATGGTTATTCACTGTCGGAATATTCGCTCCCTCATTCTGCGCTGCCTCTGTGGCTGTTGTGGTGGCATTTGTGGTTGCTGCAGTGGCGGTGGTTGTATCTGCTGTCTTTGCAAACATCTTTGGCATATGCCAAGCTGGAGAAGTAGCACTTCCATGTTGTCCTGGCAGTTTCCAAAGATCCTTCTGGATTTTTTCTAGGAGTGGTGGTGTGTGAGCCACTTTTTAATGCCTGGGTCTGACCAGGCATTCATTTTTGGCGCTAATTGGACTTTGCACCATTTTCTGAGTCTGCTTACTTTGTTAGCACCATTTTTGTGTCAGGGAATGAATATGGTGCTGGGGGTTAGCATCTTGTTTAGACGGGAACGCCTACCTTGCATCTCATTAACGCAAGGCGGACTTGCGCATCCTAAACATGGAGCTAACTCCAATGTTTTGATGCTATTCATGTCTAGCGTCAAAATATAAATATGGGGATAAGTTTGCGCCAGTTTAGCGTCAAAATAAATGACTAACCATAGTATAAATATGCCCCTAAAAATGATCCTGCCCACTGGGAGTGGACTTTTCATCTGGTTCCCTTCCTGCACTGAAGTAAGCAGGGAAAGAGATGAAAAATGTGCTTCTGCTCACAGAGAGCTGCTTTTTTAGCTGCTTCATGTGGCTAGGAGCAATGTCGGCTCATGCTAAAGGTAGCCATAGTGTGGTGGATGCCGTGGGTGGGTGCCACCCACCATTTTTTAGCCGAGCCCAGGGGAATGAGGTCCCCAGGCACAAAAATCAGCCCAGGGAGGGGGCTGCATGACCCCACTCCTCCATTGGGTACCGGTTTGGCCCTGGGAATGGGGGCTGAGGTCCCTGAGGCCAATATTGGCCTAGAAAGGACGCTGCATGCCCCCTCTCCCTACTGCAGTAAAGCTGGGTCCCAATGGGATGGGGTCCTCAGGTCAAGTCATCCTTGATGGAGGGATTGCATGACCCCTCGCCCCTTTTGCAGTATGGCTGGGTCCCTGGGTATGGGGTCCCCAGGGCTAAAATCAGCCTGGGGAGGGAGGCAATGTGCCCTCCCTCTGTAAATATAATGGCTGATCCTGGGAGAAGGAGCCCCTAAGGCCAAAACTGGCCTGGGGAGGGGTGTCACATGGACCCTCTCCTTAACAATCCACATCCATCTTGATAAAATACACAAATACACAGATTAGTAGTAACGATTCATTACAGAATTCAATTTAAAATTTACATGTTTAGAAATAAGTTCGTGGGTTCCAGGAGTTCATTTTTCATTTTCAGGGTTGCTCAGTACTGCAGAGAATAAGTTTTTTGTGTAGGACTCACACAGAAGATAACAATTTGACAACACTGGCAATAAATACATCATCCATATTAGTTCTTAAAAATTTCTACACGGTTTGACATTAGGCCTGATCACGAGTTTGGGGGTTGGAAAACCCAACTGCCAGATCCATGGTGAGGAGACAGTCGTCAAGGTGGACGTCTCTTCCCCGGCCTTATTATAACTTTCCATCTAGGCTGGCGGATGACCATGCTGCCACACGCAGGGTGTACCAGCACCCTTGAAAAGCACAATGTCTGCAAGCACACAATGCACATTACAAGGGTGCTGGACAGGGGACCCATGCACTGCCCCTGCAGTGCAGGGCCCTCATGTGGCCCTCTGCTCTTGTTCCAGTACCATGAAAAGGCTGGTGGCGAAAAAGGTTTTAATCAGCAGGGCAGCGCTGAGTTCAACCAGGACTGCCGTCAGCCCATCGGGATAACTGATCCTGGTGGGGACGGCAGTAGGTTGATGGGTTTGGCCACCAACCTCGTAATGTGGTGGTTTGACTCATTGTCTAACTCCTAAAAAGCAAAACATTGGTTTAATCCACTTCTTGCAGGGAGCTTGATAAGCATTACAAACAAAGGGGGTCATTCCGACCCTGGCGGTAAAAACCGCCAGGGCCGCGAATGACGGAAGCACCGCCAACAGGCTGGCGGTGCTTCCTTGCCCATTCTGACCGCGGCGGTAAAGCCGCGGTCAGAAAACCGGGGCCGGCGGTTTCCTGCCGGTTTACCCCCGGCTGGGCAAATCCGCCAGGGCAGCGCTGCAAGCAGCGCTGCCCTGGGGATTCTGACCCCCTTCCCGCCAGCCTGTTTCTGGCGGTTTTCAGGAAGAGGCTGGGGGGAACGGGTGTCCTGGGGCCCCCTAACAGGGACCCAGCATGCTTTTTACTGTCTGCCTAGCAGACAGTGAAAAGCACGACAGGTGCAACTGCACCCGTCGCACACCTGCAACACCGCCGGCTCCATTCGGAGCAGGCTTCAGTGTTGCAGGCCCGCCACGGTTAGAATGACCGCCAAAGTGTTGAGAGTTTCAGTCTCAAGACCACAAGAAGGATATAAAGTGCTTGTGTAAATGTTCTCTCCCCATTCGAAACAGAAACTATTGATTGACCGAAACTTGTATCTGAATTTAACATATAGCTACTTTGCAAGGGGCCACATAGTTTTTATCAAGAAACGGTTCCAATAATGGGACATATTTATGATCTAAAAAAAATTTCTGTCAGATTTTCCGATTTATGGTTTTGCAATTCCTCTTGCCATGGAAAGGCCTTTAGTTTTTCTTTGATGATGGACTTGTGGGTCAGATGATCATCAGGAGTTTGCCAAAGGGTAGCTAGACCTAAGCTATAAAACATGTTTCTGACACCCATCAACCAAGGGATTCTCATATCGTCCTTTAAACAGAACAGTACATGTATGGATCTAATTCTTCTATGGACCAGAATCTTTGCCAATGCAACAGAGGTCATAGCTTGACTGTCATAGAAATTGGGTAAATACCTGGGTCTATTAATTGCAGTAGGTGAAGAGCACTCTGAGGAAGGCTTAATAAGGATCGCATGAATAGGTTTTTAACCAAAGCTTGCCTAGAATAGTTTATGTGACCCCTTAGCTCTGATGCATATAGGGCCTTCCCATTGTCTTTCACACCATTTTTATATTTAAAGAGCTGGAGAGAGGGTTCTTGACTTTGGCCCTCATTACGAGTGTGGTGGTCTTAAGACCGCTACACTTACAGTGGCGGTCCTACCATTGCGGGATCCATGGTAAAGACCACCGTATTATGAGAGTGGCGGTTTGGCCGAAGCCAAACCTCCACAATGCCATCAGTACAGTCAGGGTGGTCGGACCACAGGGACGGAGGTGAGCACCTCCGACCCCACGGCAGCCATGAGACCGCCGGCGGTATTATGACCCAACAGACCGCCAGGCTTTCCGTGGCAGTCCCACCGCAATGAAAAGCCTGGCAGTAGCGCACCCCGCAACAGGAATCTCTATTCCTGTCGCTGGCACCCCCCATGTCCACACACATGCATGCAATCTCCCCCACTTCCACGCACATGCAAACACCCTCCCCCTATTCCATGCGCATGCAAACACCCTCTTGCCCACTTCCACTTCCACGCACGCACCCTCACCACCCAACCACACACAACCATACACATACCCCCACTCGCATTCATACATGCGCACCCTCCTCTGCAATCATGGACCACTGCCTGCTCTTGAAAAATTAAAAACAACTTTTCATATTTCTTTTTGTAATGCATCTACAGGCTGCCTACAAAAAAAAAATGGTTTATTGACAAAGCAATCACAGACATGATGGTCTGCTGACTCCAGTAGGCCACCATCCCTGTGACTGTAGCCGTTCACAATGGGTCACAAATTACAACCTGCCTCATGAATATTGAGAAGGCAGGCCCATTTGCAACCCTTTGGGAATCACTAACAGTGTTAAACACATCGTTGTACATTGCAGTTTGCGATTCCCTAATAGTGAATCTCTAAAATTTGCTATTAGGAAATTGTAAAGCTGCGATTTAGTACATCTGACCCTTTGTGCTTTAAAAAAAATGTTAATACAAGATCCATATTTTTGTTATTGAAACAGCAGGTGCATCTTAGTATTTGTTGTCTATGAAAAACCTAAAATAGAAACCTCAACATCAATGGTCTGGGCCCCTCCTGGTTCACAATCAAAGCAGTGTGGAACCTCAACAACGATGAACTACTTACTATTGCTGAGTGCCACAAAAACACATATCTCACCTGGAAGAACAGCAAGCTTTCGTGTATAAAAATTTCAGCCAACCATGGTGCATAAAGTAGCAAACCATTACATTTGGAAGTTCCTAAGATAATGAGTTGATGCTGATGACAGTAGTGTTAAAAAAATGTGGTAAAGTAGCCTGTGGATGAATGGTCAGTGGGGGTTTATACAACTCATGGTGATGGAGCTATGCTTCCCACAAAAAATCTCTTTGATGCAGTTGGTATTTAGGGATCAGAGCATGCATACTCTGATCTGGCAATGTTTCTACATGTCCACGCTGGAAATGTTTCACACATGGACATAGAACAACGTCCTCTTATTCAAGGGCTTCAGTGTTCCACTTAAGTGATACCAGCCAAGCAATTTCACTGTATATAGTTTATCTGGCTTGTGATGTGGGTTGTGAAGTTTTTGTACTGCAAATAATGGCCTAAGACAAAAGGGCATAATTGCGATTGTAAATTCCAGATTTAGGGCCAGATGTATCATCAAGGCCTTTTGCGATTCGGAAATAGCGATTTGTAAGAAATCGCTATTTCCGACTCGCAAAATGCCATGTATCACATTTGCGAATCGGTAATAGCGATTTCTTAAAAATCGCAAATGCTATTTCCGAATCGCAAATTGCAATACCGGCCCCATTCCACCTATGGGCCTGTTGGCTCACATCTGCAAATTTTTTTCTATTTCCAAAATTGCGATTTCTTAACCAGAAATGGCAATTTTGGAAATGTAAACCCCAGGGTGCTGGGGGCCTAAGGCCCCCTCTGCTGCACTCCAAACATTTTTTGGGGGACATGTAAGGTGCACACATGCCAAAGTGGCATGTGTGATTTACATGTACATTTTAAAAATGCTTTTTAAATGAATTTTTAAATTTTGCACATGGTTACCACCAGGTTCAACCTGGTGGTAAATAGCGATTCCTAAATGCCCAAATCGCATTTAGGAAGGGCTTCATACATGTGCTAAGAAATCGCAAATAAGGAATCCTTATTTGCGATTTCTTATTTAGAGAGTCGCAATTTGCGACTCTCTAAACAGGGTCACAATGTTAAGGAATCGCTATTTTAGCGATTCCTTAAAATTGCATTCAGAATGTCTTTCATACATTCTCAACTGGCTTTTTGCATTCGCAAACGGGCATTCGCACCGTTTGCGAATGCAAAAAACCTTGATACATCTGGCCCTTAGTCCCTTGCAGAAATGTGCAGTATTTTGATTTCCTATTTTTGATTCTTCTGTCACAATAGATAGAATCTCATAGTTAATAACACTGGAGTCTAATCTTGCAACCTCAACCATGTATTGTAATTTAATGAACATATCTGTGGAGTTAACTAGGGAGGCCCTTGCTGCCAGCCAAACATTTTCTTGGCTCACTACACCTCCTACTTATTCCTATAAGACACTTCATAAAAATGAGTTACTGAGGTGTACATATGAGAGACTTCCACTACTGCTATACAGTGGTGGCTGCCACTGAATGGGGTGGCGTGGTGGGGGGGATAAAAAAAAAAGAAAGAAAACAAACACTTACCTTTTTCCCATTGATGGAAACGGGTTTGTCTCCTCCGTCTTCTAACTGGAAGCACACAGCCTTCCAGACTCCCCTCCAATCACAATGCTGATGTCATCAGTATGACAGCAGTGCCATGATTTGTGTGAGCGCCCTGCTTCGACGCTCACAGAGGGATTGGCACCCTGTGCACTTTTTCCCCCCGGCTGTTTAATACAGCTGGGTGGAGAAATACAAAGTGTGCATGTCTGTTTGGCCTGCCGGACATGGCCGGCCAAACAGACATGCGCACTTATGGTGCACCAACCACTCCTCCCTCCAGCCCCGCCCCCCCCAACCAGGCTCACCGAAAAGTAAAATAATAATGACGCCTTGTTATTATAATTTTATTTTTACATCCCTTTCTGCTGAAAGCAGGGGGGCAATGCTCCTCTGCCTTAGTGGAGGCGATGCCCCTGCCACTATAACCTCAAGTTCCCTAGTTTGAACTAAAAACATCATTTAGTATCAGTGTCTTTCCGAACTTGAGGCACATATTTAAAGAGCTTACAACTCATTAAACTAACGTAATACTTGGAGCTGCACGTCTAGGACAAGGTTGCTTGGTGGTCGAGCAGTGACATTGTTAATATCACTAAGAGCTTAAAACCGGGGCCATTTGTGCACTTCAAGAGATCTAACGTCTGATTTCATCTGTCCGTAAATCACCTTATCGACAGTAATTCCAAATGCACCACTGCCATGTTCTGAGCTAAGTCAGACAAAGCTTTGTAAGAATTGGTAATGATAAATTGGATAACAGAAACGGGTGGGCTTGGCTAGCTGTCACTGGTGAAATTTGACAAGCAGTTTGAGCCACGCGTCCCTTAACAGTGTACCAATTTAGCAATGGAGGTCATGTGAAGACTAGCTACAATCCAAAGAGGGTGGAAACATTGGATTGGAAACAATCAAATGCCAACAAAAGGTCAGGAAGAGAGAACCATTGCACAAAGAAATCCTCTAATAAGAAAGGACATCTTACCAAGATGTAGGTGTTTCTAACCTTTGATTCTCTCCTCAAGTACCAGACTTCACATCAGCATATTCTCTTAACCCAAGTTTCTTCTAGGAAATACTTTTTTTCAGTTTTAAACTTTATTTATTTAGAGAAACAGGAGTGATACATGGTATGAGCACGGATAACCTCTGTGCCAAGAAACAAAGCACGACCAAAACAAAAAAAAACACATATCATGACATAGCAATTTGAGAACCACTTGAAGGACATAAGCACAACAGTAACGGATATCCAGTCTGCCAAAATCTCAATCCCATTGTCTTCTATGGGATTTAGATTTCGGCGGGTGGGATATTATTGTGACAGAGTAACCAGTCCGCCTATTCTAAAGCAAGGCCCCTAAGGACCAGAGGTACTAGGTTTTTTTCTGTGTGCAAACAGCCAGATTTGCAGAAGCATTTTGGGATGTACAAATGCGATTCAGTAATCTTTTACCAAATTGCAAAATAGGTTTGCAAGTCAATATTTGGAAGGGCATATCAAGGACATCCCTTCCTAATAGCGAGTCACTGGAGAAATAGGAATGTTTAGCAACCGGGAATGCAGTTGCAAAACATTCACAGTTACCTCCAACTTCAATTTGGTGGTAACCCATTCCCAAACAGGAAGAGGTCCTCAAGTGATCTCACAGACCACTGCCTCCTCTTAAAAATTAAAAGAAAACCTTTCAGTTTTCTTTTTGTAATGCATCCCACTTTCCTTTAAAAAGGGGTGCATTACAAAAAATGCTTTATTTAAAAAGGAGTTACAGACATGGTAGTCTACTGACCCCAGCAAGTCACTATCCATCCCTGTGAGTGTATCCTTTCACAGTGAGTCGCAAATTGTGACCTGCCTCATGAATATTGATGTTGTTAAACACACTGTTGTACATCACATTTTGCGATTTCCTAATGGCGAATCGCTAAAATTCATTAATAGGAAATTGCAATCCCGGAATTTCGTACATCTGGCCCTAAGTTATTTGCTGAGAATCTCATGATTTTCAGTCAAGTTCCGAGGCTAAGATTAACACTTTCAAATTAAAGTTAGTTTTTAGAAGGAAAAAGTAGATTAACTTTTTTTTTACATTTTACCTATGAACAGAGATATAAAGAGCCTTGGTCAAATTTATACACTTCTTACAATAAAAAGGTACATTTCATCTGATGGTGTTACTATCTAAAGAGCACTTATGTCAATAGATACTCCGAACAACAAATTTGGGAGTTTCTATATGTGCTGTGAAAATAGAAGGTGCCTTGATTAGGGGCAGATACATGACGTGAAAATGTTACTTGATAGTGAGGGTTCAACAAGGAGAACGTCGTAGGACTCGGTAGAAGAGGGGCTTAGCTACAAAGATGGTTGTCTGCCAATGGGCTGTGTACAGTTGTGAAATACCGAAGAGGTATTCCGTGCCCAAATAGTTAAAAAGCTAATATTTGTACCTTGAATTATTTGCGCATTGAAGTCTAAATACTATACCTTGAGATATGGCATAATTCAAAATGAAATAGAAACTCATCATACTTATGACTGTTCTAAAAAATAAGTGATATTTAATTAAAGCTTTTCTATTTGCAATGTGTTGCTGGTGCTCTTCTGCCACCTACTGCCAGTTAGTTGTATACATCCACAAACTTAGTTCCGCACACACATTACCTTCTGCTAAGTTTCATGCTTTTACCTAAGAAATGCTAAATTTGAGATATATTCTGTTAAATAATGTGGATTTTCATTTTAAAAGTATTATTATTAGCATGTCAGGGAAATCCTATAAACATTGCTCCAACACATGTATTGAGCTGAAAATGAATCGAAGCAAGTAACTTTAGCATCTAACTCACACAAAGCAAGGGTATACATTTTAACCTATACCTGGTGCTAAAGCAGATTTGCTAATTAGAAAATTATTAATGATGTTTCCGTGTTTTGAATAATGAAAATTTTGTAGAGAAATTAATCGCAGAGAAAATAATGTGCACGTTTGAAAATATGCCTTCAGGCATGTCAGCCATTTATACCATATTGTATTAAAATAACTGAAACTGCGTGAAATAATGAGAATGTATAAGAATAATGTAGTAATATGTCATATCAAAATGTATAACCTATGTTTTGTATTAACTTGTAGTTCTAACTTAACTGAATTTAAGGCCTAGTCTTCCTAGGCCTCGCACACGAAGAGCTGAAATAATAAACGCGCTGCAAGAAGCTGAATGTATGACCTGTCTTTGATTCACCCAATGCTAAAGTTGCTTCGCTAGAATTTTCTGCAATGTACCGGGGACAGGAGATGATGAAGACAATTGGATACAATTATGTGTAAAGCAGGCTAAATGTACTTATCCCAGGACTTGAACAATGGAGGCACTGGCTGAAGAGGAACATGCAACTATTTCGATACCTGAAGAGCCGGATGATGAGGACATCATATAGTGGACCAATCAGCGACTTTTGAAAGGACTGATATTAAAATTTGTAGATTTGGTAAACAAATATTATAGGTTAAAGTCAGATCTGCTGACTGACTGACCAATTGGGAATTAAGGGGATGGACTGTGAGACCCTAACAAAAAGTCATGAAAAGGGGCTAAGATTTTAAATGCGAGGGGAGAATTGATGACGTCAGGAGATGCTGTTTGAGATTCTGTCGTTAGACTTAAACTCTTGAGAGCCTGATGCGTAGCTGATCGATTGATGACCTGAAGACGAAGACTGACTTTGTTGCTGATCCATTCTGGGGATAGGTAGCTATGAAAATGTGACTGACTAACTTGTGCCTTTTCTTCTATTTACCAACTGAGCTGTTTTTATAGATTTTACCTTAGAAAGATGTTTTCCAAATTCATGTTTGCTAAACTGTTTTGCATGAAGTCCCACATGCTAATGCTAATTTTGGTTAGGTAGGCTTCTTAGGGGTGACGTTGACAGTGACAAATGACTGACGAGCTAACTGCTGAACTCTGCTATTGATGCTGGAAATGTTTTATTGGCTTATGCAGGAGTATTCAAGCATATGCTTCTTCAAGTTCTGATTTGATAATGTTATTGATGTTCATTAATGAACTAATACTGAGATGATTGAATAAAGATTGATCTAACTTGCTGATTTAGTATTGTAACCAATAGGAGAATAAAATTGTTTAACACTTTAACGAGTGATGGTTGTTCATGAATAGATGAGTTTAGATGTGGTCAATTAAATATTGATGATTGGGTATGTCTATTACTGATTTTAGTAGTCACTACATGACTAGGATACTCCATGCGATCCAAAAGGTTCATCAACCCATACACGTCCCCTTGTAAGTTTACTCACTAAGGACCAGGTGCACTAGCAGGTTTTGGTAGCAGATTGATGGTTTGTTTCCTTGGAGAACTAGTTATGTGGTGATTGCTGGTTATGGTGGTAGTTTAAGTTACGATGCGAGATGATGTCCCCTTAAGCCAAGAAATGACTTTCCCACATCCTGGATCCCGCTAGTAAAGATGGGTATGTTCTCAGTGTGTTTTGTGATAATATGAAAATGGTAGGTTGCGCTTGCAGAGGCTTAAGCAAATCGCAGGTGAATGGTGATGTATGTGAGGTAAAGTAGGGAGTTTGCGTTAATCCAGTTGAGGTTAGTAGGAGTGTGGGTACTCTGCAGTATGCAAGTAGGGAAGTCATCGAACTTCATATGTGAGTGGCGCTTTGTGCTCAAAATTTGTCCACATGGTTGTTGGTGATGTACGGACCCTGCGTGGTCTAAGACTCCGGAGTATATTGACAAGTGTAAGAGACAGATGGTAATATGTTGTAATCTGCCTGGCTTAGTAGGTTGATCAGGCATGGTCAACAAGAAGGTGTGTGAGTTAAATGAGTAAGATACATTTTCGAGTGAGATTTGGCGAGTCCTATTTGCACCAGGACAGACCCATTGATCAGTTGAGAGTGCAATTTGCAGGTCAAATTTTGCTTGCGAATGTGGGAGACTGAGAACGAGGAATAGCTACATGAGCGAAAGGTCCATTAGTGAAAATCTGAAGGTCTATGAAGTGATTGTGTACCTTCCTGTAGTAAACCAGCTGATTTGTTTTAGTTATTGTTTTTTGGTTAAGTGCTTGCAATATTTTGCATTAGTTTATGTGAGTTGAAGTCTAGGAGGACAAGCCACAAGACTTTGTCAGCCGCAGTGTGTGAGTGTGACGTCAGAGTGCGCTGCGCTAGGATGAGGTGATTAGTAAGAAAAGTCACGAGCGGATTGGCAGCCGTCCGTAAGAGGCAATTGGTTGAGTAAGCGGGTGAAGGGAATCTTGGGAGTAAAAGTCATTTCATTGTTGAATCGAAATACATACAATAGGCAAAATTACGTTTTTCAAAGCGTTTAGAAGTGTCATGGAGGGTGATTCTTACATTAAGACGTCAGTGGGGGAGCCAACCCCACCGGAAAATTCTCCAACATATATTGTGATGGAGAAGCGAGGTGTCGCACCATGTCTTTGGTTGAAACAGTGGTGCAAGATGACAAAGAAGTTGGGAGCTTTAGCGTTCCCATAGCATGAAACGTTTAATTTGAGAATTTTGGATGAATTGTGAATGACAATATATGAGACAAAGCAATTACCGAGACCACAGTTTGAGGCTTTAGCGGTTTGGGAGCTAGTAGCCAGACAGCTACAAGAGATGAAGTTTAAGAGGAGAATAAAGAAGGTGGAAAAGTCATTGGCAGAAGCCAGGTGGAATTGGGAACAGAAAAGGTGGAGAACAGAGACACTACAGGGAATTAAATTATTTCCTGCAATCGCAGAAGAAGATGAGTCAGAGAAAGAAGATACTGCTAAGGGAGATGAGAGTACAGGGACAAAGAAAAAGAAAAACCCCTATGTAGACGATGAGGATTTGAATGTTGAGGATCCTATAACACAGTGTTGAGGGATCGACCTCCACCATATGTGACCCATCCAGGGGTTCAAGTACTAGTTCTGCCCCAACTGCTCCAACACAAGCATCAGGGATAGTGGGACCAGCGCAGACAGATAATGGACAGGTACAAAGGGTGGTACAGAGTACTCCTACTGCAGGGACTACTTCTGTGGTCCAAGCCCAGATGGATCCACCATCGATACAGAAAATGTATCCAAAAGTACCAGATCTTGAGGCAATTTCAAACTTAGTGGTGCCATCGGAACAAGTGCTTTCGAGGTCAATGCTAGTTCAGACTGAGCCTACTCCAATGTTATTGCCCCCGGCACAGTCACAGGGTTTGCCAAAGTTTACACCGATAAAACAGACACAGTCAGATGTCACACCAATGATAAACCAGAACATGGGGGTAGCTTTTCCACAAGGTGCGAGTGTCAGGGCAGCTCCAAATGCGATGTCACTACCGACTACTGTTGGCCCAGCGGTACCTCTATTTGCACAAAAGAAAGTGAGTGCGGGAGATCAGAGTGAAATGTTACAGAGCCTCGTGAGGAGGGGAGTGAGTGATCCTGTGCAGGTGGTATCATGTATGGATCAGACCTTTAAAGGATCTAAACCGTTAATGGATCTTAGTCGTCCACTTGTAGTGCTCCCAGATGCAGTAAATCACCCGAGTGCGAGTCAGAGTTTGAAACTTTTGACACTGCAAACTCCAGGTGCAGCAATGCAACAGGTACCAGTGCCAAATGTAAGTAACATCTCGTTACAGGGATTGACAGCTCAGCAATTGAGTGAATGGTTGGACAGTTTGAATACACCTCCAAATACATTCGAGGGTGAAGAGCAGATAACTCATGTAAGGTTAGCTACAGAAGTAACAGAGCTAGTTGAGGGAACGATGGGAGTGAGCAGGTTAGAATCCTACACCGAAGAGTTGAGGAACTTGTGTCCAAGAATTACAAGGGAAGTGAGTAAGATACATCAGAAATTGGTAGAGCTTGCAGAAAAACATGATATCGAGATTGAGAAAACAAAGAATTTGAAAACAAAGTTACAGGCTAGATTTTGAGGCAAAGGATTTCGAGCCCATGAGGTCGGCAAGAATGAAGACTCACTTAAAAGAATTGTTGCAGAGTGCTCAGATCTGGGGAGCATTAGAGAAGTGGGAAGGTAGATGGGCAAAGAAGAAGGATAAATGGAAACAAGACTCACAAGAAGGGTCTGAAGGTGTTCAGAAAGAAAGGGATCCAGTAAAAATGTTACCAATGAGAGAAATTCAAGGAGGGCATTTTGTTCATGTCCCATGGCACAGAAGTGATATATTGTCATTCAGAAATGATTACCCAAAACTGAGAGAGAAACCAGTTGAATGGTATCAGCAGACAGACATGTTCGTGAAACTCTCTAAATGTCTGTGGGAAGACTTGAATACATTGTTGGAAATAGTGGTTCCGGGTAATTTGTGGGTCGAGTGTAAGAGTGCAGTGGATTGGCCAACAAGTGAACCGGAAAGGGATAGAGTTACAGGTGCTCCCTCACCTGTGGGGATGAAAGATTATAATAAGGTGATTGAACTCCTGAAGATGAGAATTTTGCCTAAAAATATTGATTGGCAAAGAATTGACAGAACAGTGCAAGAGACTAAGGTGGTCATTCTGACCCTGGCGGTCTTTGACCGCCAGGGCGGAGGACCGCGGGAGCACCGCCGACAGGCCGGCGGTGCTCCAATGGGGATTCCGACCGCGGCGGTAAAGCCGCGGTCGGACCGGCACCACTGGCGGGGTCCCGCCAGTGTACCGCGGCCCCATTGAATCCTCCGCGGCGGCGCAGCTTGCTGCACCGCCGCGGGGATTCCGACCCCCCCTACCGCCATCCAGATCCCGGCGGTCGGACCGCCGAGATCCGGATGGCGGTTGGGGGGGGTCGCGGGGCCCCTGGGGGCCCCTGCAGTGCCCATGCCACTGGCATGCGCATTGCAGGGGCCCCCGTAAGAGGGCCCCTACATGTATTTCACTGTCTGCTGCGCAGACAGTGAAATACGCGACGGGTGCAACTGCACCCGTCGCACAGCTTCCACTCCGCCGGCTCGATTCCGAGCCGGCTTCATCGTGGAAGCCTCTTTCCCGCTGGGCTGGCTGGCGGTCTGAAGGCGACCGCCCGCCAGCCCAGCGGGAAAGTCAGAATTACCGCCGCGGTCTTTCGACCGCGGAACGGTAACCTGACGGCGGGACTTTGGCGGGCGGCCTCCGCCGCCCGCCAAGGTCAGAATGAGGGCCTAAGTAGTCAATACATACCTACTATGAGAGATTGCTGAAAGCATTTAAAGAGTATAGCGGTAAGGAAGCAATTGAGGCGAAAGACATGCTGCATTTTGTGTTCCGATTCGTCGAAGAGTTGAGACCAGAAGTAGGGCAGATGATTCAAAGTAATTTTATTTGTTGGCAAGCAAGGCCAATTGATGAAGTATTGCAGTATGCAAAATACTGTAGTGATGAGATCGAATTGAAGCAGAAAAAGCTGAAGGAAAAAGCAATGGTGATGCAAATAAAGGCAGCACAGACAGGAGTGCAAGGAGCTTTAGTGCAACCAACGCCGCAGCAGCAGAGAACTATTATGTTCCAACCTCAGATGAGAGGTAGAGGTCGTGGAATTGACATGACACGTGGTCTGGATTTTTGTACTGTGATAGTTCAGAATGACATGCAGGGAATGAAAAAGATGTTACTGTGTCATTTGTGCGGAAACGTGGGACATTGGAAGCGCGAGTGTCCGTTGATGGTGCAGGATGGTGTTGTTCAGCAAGGTAGTGACATCAGTACGTTTCAAACTGTGAAAGTCCCAAAAATGAGAGGATTTAGTCCAAATGTTCAGAACCGAGTGCAAAATTTTCAACCCATGCAGAAGTTGCAAGTGCTGCGTGCACAACTAACACCGTTGCAACCGATACAGCAGCAAGTTCCTGTGGTACCTAGACAGCAAATGCAGATACCTCAAGCCCCAATGGAACAGCAACAGATAATGCTTACTCAGCAGGTCACAGGTCAGAGACAAGACAGAAGTAATGACACAGTACACCAATTCGTATTTCACAGTGAGGATGAATTAAACGAAGAATGGATGAGTGACAGTTTGGATGAAGGACCGTGTATGCTTGCAGCGTCCCTAGAAGTAGACCAGAGAGGACCTTTTGTGAAAGGGAAGGTGATGGGGTCAAAGCTCTTTAGTGGACAGGGGAGCTACATGCTCTACAGTCAGAAGTGCAGGAGTTCTAAATTTACCTCTTTCAGGAAGGACAATTCAAGTTGTGGGAGTAGAGAACAGACAGTTAACAAATCCAATCACAGATCCAGTGCAGGTTGAGATTGGTAACTTTCAGGGACTGCACAGGTTTGTAGTCTGTGACTCGAATCCAGTATCCCTACTGGGAAGGGTCGTACGTGCAAGACAAAAAGCTCCATTAGTTGTTGAAACACTGGGATTGAGGTACAAACTAATAGTGATGATGAAGAAGAACAGGTGTCTGAGACAATGGTCAACAATGTTAATGAGGAATACCTATTGATTGATTTTTTCCCAATGTTTACTGTGGGAGAAATTCATGCAGATCTACAAGGAACAGTGCAGGAAAATGTGTGGGATTTGACAGGAAAAGAAGTGGGTTTGATTAAAGGAGTAGAATCGATTAAGATCACTTCCACAGTATAACATGGCACAGTGGCCCATATTTATACTTTTTGACGCTAAACTGCGCTAACGCAGTTTAGCGTCAAAAAATTTAGCGCCGTCTAACGCCATTCCGAAGCGCCATGCGGGCGCCGTATTTATGGAATGGCGTTAGCCGGCGCAAGCAGACCGGCGCTGCCTGGTGTGCGTGGAAAAAAACCACGTAGACCAGGCAGCGCCGGCGTAGGGGGAAAATGGCGCTAGGGCGTCTTAAAATGGCGCAAGTCGGGTTGACGCTAAAAAATCGTCTTAACCCGATTTGCGCCATTTTTTCGACGCCCAGACGCCATTTAAATGACTCCTGTCTTAGTAAAGACAGGAGTCATGCCCCCTTGCCCAATGGCCATGCCCAGGGGACTTATGTCCCCTGGGCATGGTCATTGGGCATAGTGGCATGTAGGGGGGCACAAATAAGGCCCCCCTATGCCACCCAAAAAAAATTGAAAAATATAAAAAATTATACTTACGTGAACTTACCTGAATGTCCCTGGGGTGGGTCCCTCCATCCTTGGGTGTCCTCCTGGGGTGGGCAGGGGTGGCAGGGGGGGTCCCTGGGGGCAGGGGAGGGCACCTGTGGGCTCATTTTGAGCCCACAGGCCCCTTAACGCCTACCCTGACCCAGGCGTTAAAAAGTGGCGCAAATGCGGGGTTTTTTGACCCGCCACCTCCCGGGCGTGATTTTTGCCCGGGAGTATAAATACGACGCATTTGCGTCGCTGTCATTTTTTTAGACGGGAACGCCTTCCTTGCATCTCATTAACGCAAGGAAGGCGTTCACGCTAAAAAATGACGCTCTTTGCCCATACTTTGGCGCTAGACGCGTCTAACGCCAAAGTATAAATATGGCGTTAGTTTTGCGCCGAATTTGCGTCGAAAAAAACGACGCTAATTCGGCGCAAACGGAGTATAAATACGGGCCAGTATGTCCTAATGAAAGTGGTGCAAATAATTGGAGATTTTCTGAAACAGGGGGTTTTGAAAGAAGTGTTGAGCAGTCCATGTAATTCACTGATAATGGGCTTAAAGAAGCCATGTGGAAAAGTGCGCATTGTACAGGACTTGCGAAAAGTGAACGATTTGGTCGTCAAGTGTTGTCCAGTGATGCCAAATCCAGCAGTGATACTGTTTCAGATTCCTTGCGATGCAGAGTGGTTCACAGTGGTTGACTTGCCACAAGCTTTCTTTTCTGTGCCTCTTCATGAGGATAGTCAGTTTCTTTTTAGTTCCAAATTCCTAGACAGAGTCTACAGCTGGTGCAGGCTTCCACAAGGGTATACGGAGTCACCATCACTGTTTAATCAGATCCTGAAAAAGAATCTGGAGTTGTTGGAATTACCATACCAATCGACTCTAGTGCAATATATTGCTGATTTGCTGATTGCATCCAGGACAAGGGACGGGTGTAAGTATGACTCAATTGCCCTGTTAAATCATTTGGGAAAATTTGGACATAAGGTGTCATCTATAAAACTGCAGTATTGTCAGAAATCAGTGAAATACCTGGGACACCAGATTGAGAAAGGGTTAAGGAGAATCTCCAGGGAAAGAATTACCATGATTCTGCAGAGAAGTCCCCCGACTTTACAAAGAGATGTCAGAATGTTTTTGGGAATCTTAGGGTATTGTCGACTGTGGATTCCAAATTTTGCTGAGATTGCCAAACCATCACAGCAGTTGACTCATAAGGAAGTTACAGATCCCATTACCATAGATGAGACTCAGATGAAATTGTTTACTAAACTGAGAGAGAGTTTGTGCAGAGCTCCAGCGTTGGGAATGCCTGATTACATGAAACCATTCATATTGTTTTGCCATGAACGTGATGCCTGTTCCTTGTCTGTTTTGACACAGGTCCATGGAGGTGCTTATCGCCCAGTAGCCTATTTTTGAGCTACCTTGGACCCAGTCGCAGCAGCTTTACCAGGTTGTCTGCGTGCAGTAGCTGCAGTTGGTCAAAGCCTTTCTCAATGTGAGGGAGTAGTCATGGGATACCCTTTGACGGTATTGGTACCACATTCTGTTGAAATCCTACTGACAAGGACGAAAACACAGTATTTGACTAGTGCAAGACTGACAAAGTATGAGATGAGCATATTGAGTGCTCCGAATGTAACATTGAAAAGATGTACAGTGTTGAACCCAGCGACATTGCTTCCAAGTGAGACTGTTGAAATTGAAAAAGAGGAAGACATTGAGCATGATTGTCTCGAGGTAACTGAACTGTGTACAAGACCAAGGCCTGATATTAGAGACACACGATTGGAGGAAAATGACCAAATTGTCTTTGTTGATGGTTCATGTCTCAGAGATGGTACAGGGACTTTGAGAGCAGGATATGCAGTATGTACAATCACAAGCACATTAGAAGCTTCTTGGCTTCGAGGTGTATAGTATGCTCAAGTGGCAGAATTGGTAGCTCTTGCTAGAGCATGCCATGTTTCTGCGAGACTAAGAGTCACAATCTATACAGATAGCCAATATGGATTTGGAATTGTTCATGATTTTGGTCAATTGTGGTCACAAAGAGGTTTCCTGACCTCTACTGGTATACAAGTGAGAAATGGCAACAAGATAAAAGAGTTGTTGTACGCAATACAATTACCTGAAGAGATTGCAGTGGTAAATTGCAGTGCACATCAAAAGACACAGGATTACATTTAATTGGGGAAAGGATATGCAGATCAAGTCGCAAGGTTTTACGCATTGAAATGTATATCGTTTAAAGACAAGTGGGAACTGATGTCTGAAGAAGATAGTAATTTCACAAGTTTTCCATTAAAAGTGATTGATACATTTGAAGAATTGAAAACATTGCAAGACAATGCAGAAAAAGAAGAAAAATGACTTTGGGTTAAATTAAAATGTGTTCAAAGACCTGATGAAATTTGAGTTTCTGAAGAAGGTCAGGTGGTCTTGCCTAATAGTTATTGTCTCAGATGGCCCCTTACTATCATGGGCAGGCACAAATTGGAAGGGATGCTATAGTTAGATTGTTCAAGATTGATTGGTTTAATCCTAATCATGCAAGCAGCAGAGGCAGTATGTCATCGATTCATAGTTTGTCAGCAACTGAACATGGGAAAAGGAACAGTGATGAATTTGAGCCACATTGGAAGAGCATGAGGTCCATTCAGCAGAATGCAATTGGATTTCATTGAAATGCCTGCGTGTGGAGGTCTAAAGTACGTGTTAGTGATTGTGTGTGTCTTTAGTCACTGGATTGAAGCACACCCCACAAAAAGAAATTACAGTCTCACAGTAGCAAAACTGTTGCTTAGAGAGTTAATACCACGTTTCAGATTTCTGATCTCTTTAGAATCAGATAGAGGAACTCACTTCAATAATGAGGAGATTAAACTCTTACGTGCAGCACTAAACATTGAGCAGAAGTTCCATTGTAGCTATCGCCCTGAAGCATCAGGACTAGTAGAACAAATGAATGGTACTATAAAATCAAGAATTGCCAAGATGTGTGCCGCTACCTATTTGAAATGGGCAAACGCATTACCTTTGGTGTTGATGTCAATGAGAAACACACCTGACAGGAAGACAGGGCTGTCGCCCCATGAAGTCCTCATGGGCAGAGCAGTAAGATTGCCAGCAGTTCCAGCAAATGCACTTGTCAACATTGCAGATGATATGATACTGCAAGGGTCTGGCTGATTTGGTTCTCTCTTTCTCTCAGCAGGTGCAGGCCACTACCCTGCCACCCATCCATGACCCAGGTCACAATCTGAGAGCCGGAGACTGGGTTATCATCAAAAAGGACGTCCGCAAGACCTGTTTGGAACCGCATTGGAAGGGTCCTTACTAGGTTGTGCTAACAACAGTGACAGCTGTGAAGTGTGCAGGACTCCCGAACTGGATACACGCAAGTCATACAAAGAGAGTGGTGTGTCCACAAAAGCATGAAGAAGTGTTATTGAGAGCACCAACAACAGCGAAACAGGTAGCTACCCTTCAACCAGAACAAGAACCAAATGAACCTGAAGTTGAACCTGAGCTGGAGGAAGATGGGTATATCACCCCTGTCAGAGACGAGAGTGAAGAATTACAGGAGGATGTGCAAGAACCTATATCAACGGATACAGCAGGAGGGCTTAGCTCAGAGGAGGTTCTCCCAGAAGCAGACGACGCTGAAAAGCAGATAGAGCAAGTGCCGGACCAAGAGGGTGAAAGAGTTGAGACGGATAAAAGTCAAGGTGATTTGACTCCTCCTGAGCCCGCTGCAAGTCCATCAAGAGAAAACACCGTAGAGGTAGAAAAGGAGAAGAATCTATATTGAGAAGAATATTGAAGGAAGAGACAAGGAAAGGAGATAATTGGCCTGAATCACAGATTGGGAAAAAGAAGGAATTGGTCATAAATGAAACAATAGAAGAAGAAGTGGATGCTACGAGAAAAGAAGAACTGAGGGAAGGAGAATTAGGTGGTGAATGAAGGTTAAAAAGAAAGAGAATAGCAAGTCGGAGATACACAGGTCCTGAGTGGGCATATGAGTTTACCAACGAATGGCAACACAAATTTATGTCCTTTTGTTTTGATAGAGAAGTTCTGAGTCAGTACTTTGATATAACCTGAAGATGATCGAATGACTGAATTGTTGAGCTGATTTAGGAAATCTAAGAAAGAAACTGTTGAAATAAAACTGGAAGAGACATTGATAACCTGATATGGCAATTTAAAAAACGGATGTGACGAGCTGCTAATCAATTTTTGACAAAGGAGAAGCATTCCTGGATGTGAAACTGAACTGGGAGAAATAATTTGTCCTTCATTTTTTTCATTTTTGTGATGTACTTATCTAAGAATTATTTCTGCTTTCTAATTCCTTACAGTTCATGGCTGAGCTAAATAATCAAATTAGAAATATTAGGTACTGTAGATACCTGAGCATCGGAGTAGCAGTTACATGTGGAATAATGTTTATAGTAATGATTGTGGGAATATCTGTTCATGATATGAAGAAGGCTATTATTGCTTCTGTTCCTGAAACTATTGCACTAACAGATTTAGAGAGGTGTAAGCTAGATGAGAAATACTTGCACGATTACACTAATGCTCAAGGAGAGCTTTCTTCTAATGTTTTCTATTGCTTGTTGAGTGAGTATGTTGAGACGATGGATGCGAGGAATTGTCTTGTGTGTGCGCAAATTCCTTCCTCAGTAGAAGAAGGAGTTACGTAACATAGTTTGCCTTTAATATATGGCATAAGCTGTAGTTTGCTACTAACAAGATTTTATAACCACGAGTATATACATATACTTTTACTCTAATTATGATGTGGTGTTTTCATTCATTCTTATTATTAGATATTTGAGTAAAGTAGCTAAAGAACATGATATAGTACTAGTCTGAGGTTTTTTTGAGCCAACATTAACGTTTGGGACAGCATACGCTTACAAGAATAACCTAACATGTTTGCTAACAACTTTAGAAAAGAGCTATATAGGCCATACTGACGACAGGAGAAAGGCATTGAAGGAAAAGATAGAGAAGGGATTAGAGAAAATAACTTTTAAGAATGATTATGCTTACACTGCTATTACAACGCAAGGAAAGTTAGCTCTAGATGCATTACATGTAGGGAAGCTTTGTATATATAGGCCAAAATCACGCACTGACACTATATTTGTGGGAACGAGTGAATGTAGACATGTGTTCTAGTTTCAGAGCAAATGGACTTTTATGCTGAATGGTCAGGACCCTGTGATTCCTGGGATCTATTATATTTGTGGACTGAATGCTTATTACCATCTTCCTAGAGGATGGTATGGGACATGCTATTTGGGGATAGTTTTCCCTAAAATTGATCAGATAAATGATCTACAGAAGTTTCCGAAAGAGACTGAATTACATCAAAAGCGACAGAGGAGTGAAACCTCTTCTGCAATTGTGGGAGATATTTTTGGTGCGGTGATTCCTTCTTTTGTAGTTATTTTGAATGTAATAAAGATACGAAAGTTGTCTACTATTGTGGCTAACATGCTGACAAATTTTACAGGGGCAATACTCCTGTTAGATACTGAATTAGCTGCGGATAGAGCTATGACGCTTCGTATAGTCTGTAGGATGATTAATGCTAGACATTGTTGTTCTTACATACCTAACAATAATACAGAGATAAAGGACTTACTCACCAACTTAACGTATTCAAGTAAGGATTTGAAGGAGTTGAAGGAATCAGGGGTTTGGGAGAAGGTTGGAAAAGGATTTGCTTCAGTAGGCAATTGGTTTAGTCAAATTTGGAATGGGGTATCATTGAAAATTGTACAGAGAATATTAATTGTGATTGCTTGTATATTAGGATTATGGGGCATATGCAAATTGTGGCAAAAGATAAGATTAAGGAGATCCACAAATAATCAGAGGAGGGAAGAACTACCCAGGGGAACAATCTATAGAGGAAATTTGAGAAAAAGGCAAAATACAGCAGAGACGGAACTGTAAAATGTTGGTAAAGAAAGGTGTGATGACATATTTAATCATCAGAGGAGGGACTGCTGAAGCAGATATGCTAATTAGAAAATTATTAATGATGTTTACGTGTTTTGAATAATAAAAAGTTTGTAGAGAAAATAATTGTAGAAAAAATAATGTGCACGTTTGAAAATGTGCCCTCGGGACATGTCAGCCATTTATACGATATTGTATTAAAATAACTGAAACTGTGTGAAATAATGAGAATGTATAAGAATAATGTAGTAATATGTCATGTCAAAATGTATAACCCATGTTTTGTATTAACTTGTAGTGCCAACTGAACTGAATTTAAGGCCTAGTCTTCCTAGGCCAAGCACACGAAGAGCTGAAATAATAAACGCGCTGCAAGAAGCTGAATGTATGACCCATCCTTGATCCACCCGATGTTAAAGTTGCTTAGCTAGAATTTTCTGCAATGTCCTGGCGGACAGGAGATGATGAATTTGATACAATTATGTGCAGAGTTGGCTAAATGTACTTTCCCAGGGCTTGAACAATGGAGGAACTGATTGAAGAGGAACATGCAACTATTTCGATACCTGAAGAGCCAGATGATGAAGACATTGTATAGTGTACCAATCCACGACTTGTGAAAGGGCTGACGTTAAAATTTGTAGATTTTGGTAAACAAATATTATAGGTTAAAGTCATATCTGCTGACTGACTGACCAATTGGGAAATAAGGGGATGGACTGAGAGACCCTAATAAAAAGTCATGACAAGGGGCTAAAATTTTAGATGTGAGGGGAGAATTGATGACGTCAGGAGACGCTGTTCGAGATTCTGTTGTTGGGCTTAAACTCTTGAGAGCCTAATGTGTAGCTGATCAATTGATGACCTGAAGACGAAGACTGACTTTGTTGCTGATCCATTCTGTGGATAGGTACCTATGAAAATGTGACTGACTAACTGGTGCCTTTTCTTCTATTTACCAACTGAGCTATTTTAATATATTTTCACTTAGAAAGATGTTTTCCAAATTCATGTTTCCTAAATTGTTTTGCATGAAGTCCCACATGCTAATGCTAATCTTGGTTAGGTAGGCTTCTTAGGGGTGACGTTGACGGTGACAAATGACTCACGAGCTAACTGCTGAACTCTGCTATTGATGCTGGAAATCTTTCATTGGCTTATGTAGGAGTATTCAAGCATATGCTTCTTCAAGTTCTGATTTGATTATATAAATTGATGTTCATTAATGAACCAATACTGAGATGATTGAATTAAGATTGATCTAACTTTCTGATTTAGTATTGTAACCAATAGGGGAATAAAATTGTTTAACACTTTAACAAGTGGTGGTTGTTCATAAATAGATGAGTTTAGATGTAGTCAATTAAATATTGATGATTGTTTATGTTGATTACTGATTTTAGTAGTCACTATATGAGTAGGATACTCCATGCGATCCAAAAGTTTCATCGACCTATAAGCATCCCCTTGTTAGTTTACTTACTAAGGACCAGGCACGCTAGCACTGTTTTTTCAATAAAAATATGATTACATCGCACATTTTAGGCCATCATATCATTGACACATTATTCACTGAGATGAAATCCATTGCCGCTCTGATGAAGCACCACATTATCAAAAAATCCGCGTTTTACATGAGAACACTCTTCAAAGACATGTTTGCCTTTTTCTTTAAAACCTAATTACCATTCTTGGGTTTGATTTGTGTTGTCCTGATGACATTCACAATCCAAGCTACCAAAGCTAACAACAATGTGGGAATGACAAATGTACGTCGACTCACCAAAATCCCAGGGGTAGCAGAAGTGACATCACATGTCCTTTGACCCGATGATGTCTCAGAAAGTGACATCACAAGACCTTTGGCCTGGTGACATCACAGGACGTGACATCATGATACTTTTGGACAGCAACACACAACAGGAAGTGACATCACACAGCGTTATTACTTGATGCCAATACAATAAGTGATGTATTTTACCTTTAGAGTTAACATAAAGAGGTTGAAAACTCTGTACCAGATACTCTATGAAATACTCCAAACAGAAACATATTTTATTGAAATTCTATTGGAAATGCTACCACATACATTGTCGGTATAATACAGAATCTTTAGACACAGGGTTGAGGACATGCTGTCTTATTTAACAACCTTTTTGAAAAGTGTACAATGGCACAAATGTATTATATAATGGGAAGGTCGATAGGCATATAATGCTCTGCACAAGTGTACTTTGTCATTTGTTTTAGAAACTAAGAATGCCATGTAATGAAAGCTCAAACATGAAAAGTAGGTCACAGTGCTATTTAATGCAGGTCACGTTCTCTCAGCAACCTTTTTCCCACAACATTTTAAATCTTTCCCTGGTTAAAAGCCATTGCCCTTTCCCAGCCTTACTATAAGTAGTTTTGTCAGATAAAAGTGCACATTACCAGTAGATCACTAGTATGCTTGTTCCCCATTCAGTGGACTGACAGTATTTTGGCTGGGGAAGTGTTGTCTTGAGAGTTAAGGATTGTCTAGCAGTAGGAAGGTAGATGTTACTGTCATGGAAAGAGATACTGACTGCCATGCTGATGAAGAATGACTAATGAGAACAGACTAGTGGGTGTCAAGTAGTATTTGATGATTGGAAATCAAGATGCTGATAGACATAGCTATTAAGATGCTGCTGCTTGGCTTCACTCAAAAAAGGTCTGAATAAGTGGAAAATTGTTGCTTGGACAGGTGACAAAGGAGGCAAGTGCTCATGTGTCCCAAGACAGAATATTATCTGCTGCTATGAGTAACTGAGGTTCTGATGTTTCAGCATCTTGCTGTGAAGAGACTGACCCAAGGGTAAGTTGCTGCTCAACTAGAATGAAATCAAGATGGTGGCTGACAGCATAGCATACATGGTTTACATATATCCAGATAGGATACTTGTGGCTACCTGTAATAGTTGGTGGTCATTACACTAAGCAGTCTTGAAGAACAAAAAGGACTGTGGGCTCAATTCACAAAGGTAAACTTAGGGGCAGATTTAAGAGCCCCTAGTGCCTCCATGCACCACATTAGCGTAATTTTCTATGCTAATGTAGCCCAATGAGGCCAAAATGGCATCACCAAATTTACAGTGGTGCAATGCATGCATTTCGGCACTTTGTACACCTTTGAACTACATTATGCCTGCGCCAAGCATAATGTATGCAGAGGGGATGTTCCCCCATTAGCAATCCTGAAAACATGGCACAAAGAAATCTAAGAGATTTGTTTACATCATTTTTTATGCACTTCTAATGCCTGCTCAGAGCAGGCATTAAAATGAGGCACACCATTGTTTTCAATGGGCCTCAGTGGGCTTTGTAGGATTAGCTTCAAAATTTCTGATGCTAATCCTGCAACCCTCCAAACTAGCGTAAAAAATGTTGATGCTAGTTCCCTAACTACCACCATGGTGCGCCGCATCTGAGATACGTTGCACACATGGTGGCGTTACGGGGCGCAGTGGGGTGTAAGGAAAGTGGCACTGTGTGCGGCGCCACTTTCCTTAAATCAGGGCCTTAGATTTAGTTTAAGTTTACTAATTTTGGATATTCATAAATGTAAATTTATGGGTAGTAACTTTTTGGGGACAGAGACTCCACCCTTAGGGGCTTTTTTGAGAGCCCCTAGCACCACTGGAGTGTCTTTTTTAGTTACGCTTCGGTGGCGCTATGCCCTGCGCCGTAATTTACAAGGTGGCGTTAAGCCACTTTTTGTGGCTTAACGCCATCTTGTAAATACAGCTCCTTCACACGCAGCCCTTTGCATGGAAGGGGGGTGCAATGGGTGTTACTGTGGCCGTGCCACAGCAACACCCATTGCATTTTGATGCTGCCCCAGATTTACGAGATTTCGTAAACCTGAGGCAGAGCCAAAATCTCATGCCACTCCAGAGGTGGCATTAGCAAGGTGCAAGGAGGAGGAATACTTTTATTCCTCCTTGTTTTTTGCTTTTTCTATGCCTGCTGCATTGCGCAGCACACATAGAAAGAACAAAATGCCAGACATGATTGTTTATGTGCGGGCAAGGTGTCCCTTCCTGCACATAAACAATCATTTCAAAATGACGCTTTGGCTGCATTCTGCAGCACACACAGAAGTGCCAAATCACTGTGAGTGATTTTTTATGTGCATCAAGGGACACCTTCCCACACATAAACAATCAAACCCCTCAACGCAGGCATCATTGCACGGTGGTGCAAGGATGCCTGCGTTGGTGCAGGCAGCTTAATTTAGTGCCAGTGCAGGGGACAACAAAGGGGTGCTCCATAGTCAATTAAATTCAGCGCACCCCTGTGTTGTGAAAATGACGGAGCGCGTCGCAGTGTGTAGACTCTGCCCCAGTAAAGTTACTACTTGTAACTTTACCTTTGCAAATACCCAAAAGTAGTAAACATAGACCAAATTTCTAAGTTTACCTTTGCCATTTGGGCCGTGCATAGGCAGCAAGTGGTGTTTATCTTAAGGGTTAAGATTCCAGCTTTAGAGCTAGCATATTAAAATTATGATTTTACCTCCCCTATCTCAAAAATAATTTGAAAGCCTGTGGGAGAGAGCAGATGAGAGCAAATGAGAAATGTGAGACATAGCCAGTGAGAGGGAAATGAGAGTGTCATTTCTGCAAATATATAATGAAGAAAGGAAAAGAGGAAAACAAGAAATTCTAGTAAACAAATGACAGGTTCAGAAGCGAGAGACAGTGAAAGAGATGAAAGCAAGGACGCTAAACAAGGAAGCTGTACAAGAAAGATAAATACAGGGAAAGGAAGGAAGAAGGGAGAATCCAGATAGGTATGAACAACAGAGAAAAACGAGAATGATTGAAAAAACAGAGGCTGAGATAAAGAAGAGGAGAATGAATGAAAGATAAAGAGTAATAGTGATCCTAAGGAAAAGAAAATCAATGAGTGAGACTGAAAAATGCAATGGAGAGAAAAAATCGCGAGGGACAGATATTTTGGAAAGTAGAACGGATGGAAAAATGTGGAGGGTAGAGCAACTGAGAAAGGAATGGTAAACGAAAGGAAGAGTTTTGGAGACAGGAGTGAAAAAGGAGATGAGTTAAAAAAGGAACTGTGAAGGGACAGGAACAGATAGCATGAAAAATCATGGAGAAAAGAGGAAACAGGAAGAGATGAGAAATAGAATGGAGGTCAAAGCTGTGAGAAAGTGAGTGAAAGAGAAGGTGGAAGAGACACAAGTGGCAGATAAAAAACATAGAAGGAGAAAGAAAAGTTGGTGAGAATAGTGGGAGGGGCTGAAAACGTTGAGAAGAGAAGCTGAGAGTGAAAGGTGAGATGGAAAGAGGGGGTGAGGCAGAGTACTATATTATCACACACCCCAGGGCCTGAAGATTTAAGGTTATTGCATCTCAGGGCACATGTTGTAAACAAATGAAACAAAAGGACTGGTGTTCTTTATTTGTAGCATGTATCCCTATGACTCAGCCCATGCACTGGAAAGCTGTTGTCAAGCATGAACGCTGCAACCTCTTTTTAACCTCTTTTTAAAATAAAATGCTGCATTCTCACTTAACTCCTTTGGCCAAACATGTCGTTTTGAAGTGTAGTTGGGAACCCAGCGTTCCTTGCTGTGTGATCTACACAAAGGCTTCAGAAAGGAGACTTAACAAGTTGATGTGTGGACGTAATGGCCTTGTTCTGGCATGTGCCTTTCATTATTAGGGGCCCAAACCAGCATGATCCAACAACAGGGTGGACTTGAGGTAGCTTTTGAGATTAACTAATTTGAGCTGCGCTGGATTACCATGGGTGTGCTTGTGACCCTCCTCCACCTCACTTCCTTATTAGTGACCAAGAGACAACAGCCGATCTATTTACTGTGTCATTTTGTACCACCATTTACATACCTTCCAGTTCTCCTATAAAGAGTAGTTTATTGCACCTGCACAGTACAATACTATATACAAATGTACAATGGGATTATAAAGGTGAAGGAGGTCTCTATAAGGAGCATGCCAAAGAAATACAGCTACGGATCCTTTCCAAGCGGATGGCCCACTTAAGTAGGGGTTTTTCAAACTATATGAACAAAACTCTTGCACATCATACAGTCGATGACATGAACAGTATTCGTGGGAGAGGGGTGCTTTCTATAAGATTGTCAGTCATTGCATCCAGGAATATACAATAAAAATTGTCCTACACCTAAAACAAGCGAGACCTATTGGCTCCGCCTATACTTTTTAGCAGCAACAAAATAATGAATAGCAGCGATTGTGAAAATGTTTCAATTCTGAAAATATGAACTGTGTATTAAGCATTATTAATGACAGTGGAAGCAACTGTGGTTTTCGTAGTATCTCAGCCAGTATCATTCTCCCTGGAACGCAGTGTTCATCTGCAGTCTCTCTGTTAGACACTTCTAATCTCTTACTCCCCACACCCTTTTTAAATCTTTTATAGGCACATTTCACACATAATCTATTTCCTTTTCCGCAATGCCTTTTTTACTCCCTCCTTCTGTAGCTACTTAGGGCCATATTTGTACTTGTTTTGTGCCGAATTTGTGTCATTTTTTTACGCAAATTCAGTGCAAAACCAACTCCATATTTAAGCGTTGGCGCTAGACCCGTCAAGCACCAAATTTACGGAATTAAAGTCATTTTGGGAACGTGGAAACCTGCTTTGTGTCAATGAGATGCAAAGAAGGCATTCCTGTGCAAAAAATGGCTCTATGGCCTTAGCGCCATATTTATTCCCCTGTGCTAAAATCACGTACGGGAGGGAGGAGGGGTCAAAAAATGGTGCAAAGCTTGCTTTGCACCATTTTTAAACGTCTGGGTCAGGGCAGGCGTTAGGGGACCCGTGGGCCTATTTTCATGGTGGAACACCATGGAATAAGCCCACAAGTGCCCTCCCCAGGCCCCAGTAACACCCCTACCCACACCAGAGGGACAGCGGAGGATGGGGGACCCCATCCCAGGTAAGTATAGGTAAGTACAGGTAAATATTTTTTTTTAAGTACCATTGGGGGGCATGACACTGGGTGCAATGGCCATGCCCAGGGGACCCTGGTTGCCTGTGTTGGCGATTGGAGTGGTGAGCATGACTCCTGTCTTTTCTAAGACAGGAGTCATGTGGTATGGATGGATTTGTGTCAGAAAATGACTCTAGACAGGTTAGAGTAATTCTTTTTACTCTAACCTGCCTAATGTCATTTTCTGGTGAAAAACCTCCTTCTTCCATACCGCCAGCCCCACTCGACTAACATCATTTTTGTTTACACTAGCCTACCCTTTGCACCATTCCATAAATATGGTGCCCGGCTGGTGCATAGCAATGGTGCAAGCCGATGCTAAACTTTTTGGTGCAAAACTGCATTAGTGCAGTTTTGCATCAAAAAGTATAAATCAGGGCCCTAGTTTCCCAAAAGAGGTTGCTTCAGATAGGGGCACAAACTTCCTGTCCAGCTATCTGAATGTGATGTGGGATGTTACCTACAAGTTCACCACCCCAAATCATCTCTAGACCAAAGGTCTGGTGGAAAGGTTTAAGAAGACCCTGAAAGGCATGATTGAATGGGTTGTCTGACAAACTCAGGAGGAAATGGTATGTTTTCCTCCCATGCCTACTGTTTGCCTACAGGGAGGTCCCACAAAAGGGGGTTGGTGTCAGTTGTTTGGGCACCCTATGAGGTAGCCATTCTTCATGCTGAGAGAGTCTTTGGTGAAGCCTCTCAAGGAAGCAAAGGACAATGTGCTTGACTTTGTGCTAAGCCTGTTCTCACACATGGCAGAGTACATGTACAAGGCAAGCAGGAAACTGGAGGGCAGCCAGGAGCTCATGAAGCACTGGTATGATCAGAAGGCTGCAATGCCTGAGTATTCTCCCGGATAATTGGTATGGGTATTGAAGCCTGTAGCCCCTGTGACCATAATGACAAGTGGACTGGGCCCTATCGAATCATTGACAAGAAGTGAGAGGTTGCCTATCTGGTAGACCTTAATACCACCAGGAACCCTCATAGGATCCTGCATGTCAATAGATTGAAACCATACCATAACAGGGCAGACATCACCATGTTATTGATCACAGATGAGGGAGAAGAGGAGGAAATTGAGCCAGTGCCCTACCCTCTCTCCAATGATGTACAAGATGGGTGAGTAGAAGGAGTTGTACTCTCTCCCAAATTGACTGACCAACAGCACACAGACTTCAAGCAGGTGCTGGGGCAGTTTGCTGGTCTGTTCTCTTTGACCCCAGGTGTCACAGATTGGTGTGTACACCACATTGAAACTGGTGACATCCCCCTGTCAAAAATAAACTGTACAGGTTGACTGACCATGTCAGAGACAGCAGTAAGCCTGAGGTAGCTAAGATGCTGAAGTTGAGGGTAATTGAACCTTCTGACACTCCATGGGCCAGCCCAGTGATGCTGGTGCCCAAATCTAATCCCTAGGGGGGAAAGAAGGAATTAAGTTTCTGGGTGGACCACAGAGGACTGAATGCAGTCACCAAGATTGATGCCCATCCTATACCTAGCGGTGATGAGCTCATTGATAGGTTAGGGGCTGCTAAGTATCTGAGTACATTTGATTTGACTTCAGGCTACTGGCAGATTGCACTTACTGGATGAACAAAGGAGAGGGCAGCATTCTCCACACCAGAGGGTCATTACCTGTTCAAAGTAATGTCCTTTGGCTTAAAGAATGCCTGTGCCACCTTCCAAAGTGTGATTAACAGGGTCTCGTCTGGGTTGGAGCAGTTCAATGCAGCCTATCTGGATGGTATAGCTGTTTATAGTTCCACCTGGGACGAGAACTTACACTACCTGAGGGAAGTTCTTCAGGTCCTGCAGCAGGCAGGTCTGAATATTATGGCCAGCAAGTGCCAAGTAGGGCAGAGGTCTCTGGTGTACCTGGGCCACCTGGTAGGTGGAGGCCATGTATATCCTCTCCAGGCCATGATCCAAAACATTTTGGGTTTGGACAGCTCCTACTACCCAGACACAGGTCAGGGCCTTCCTTGGTCTGACTAGGTACTATAGAAGGTTGGTTCAGAACTATGGGACCATGGGGCCATTGTGGCTCCCCTGACAGAACTCACTTCTAAGAAGAGGCCCCAGAAGGAGATTTGGACTCCAGAGTGTCAGAAGGCTTTTGACACTCTTAAGGCTGCTATGTATTCAGCACCAGTGTTACTGGCCCCTGACTACACAAAGGAATTTGTGGTGCAGACTGATGCTTCAAAGCAGGAAATTGTGGCAGTGTTTGCACAGGTAAATGAGGAGGGCCTTGATCAGCCAATTGCCCTAATTAGCAGGTGACATCTTCCCAGAAAACAAAGACGGAGTGCCATTGAGAGGGAGGCCCTTGCTGTGGTCTGGTCCCTGAAAAAGCTGAGACCATATCTGTTTGATACTCAGTTCTGTGCACAAACCGACCACAGACATGTCAGGTGGCTCATGCAGATGAGGGTAGAGAATCGCAAGCTTTTGAGGTGGTCCATTTCTCTACAGGGGATGGACAATACAGTGGAACAAAAACTTGGGGTTCTTCATGCCAATGCGGATGGACTTTCCAGGTTTTACACTTAGCTGATGAGGACTGCCTGTGTGCTCTTTCATTTGGGGGTGCATGTTGCAAAGTCATCCTTTTGCCCTGTTCACCCCCATTTTTTTTTTACTGACTGGTACTGATGGTAACTGACTCTATCTGTGTCCTGGGCCCTGCTAGCCAGGCCCAGCCCAGTGTCATGTTAAAACACATACATGTAGTAGAGTACACTAGGTATTAGGGTACTCTTACAATTGGCTTGACAGACACTGTAAGTCCCTAGTAGCTAATAGGGCAAAGGGGTACAATCTGCCTATAAGTTCCTAGTATATAATAGGGCAGAATTTCTGCACTTGCATGTGTGTACTGCTGTGTGCTTTCTGTCCTGTTAAAAGCAAAAAGAACAGATGATGGAGGAATGCTGTACAATGCAAACATTCACCCCAGTCATGAAGATCTAGGTTTAATCCATCTTTTTTTGCCCACCACTACACCCTAGTTTGAACCAGGCCATTTTCAAATCAGTATTGACTCTGCTCATCATAGGAACAGTCCAGCCCAAACTGCCAGTCCAGATCCTCCCTGGCCCGGAATCAAGCTTCCTGGGACCTGTTTGGGATATCACCCCTCATCAGCCAGGGTAGCTTGAATCCAGTGGTGCTGTGAGCATGGGACCTACGTCTGGGCATACCCTTCCCACTTAGGGCGACAAAAGCAAAAAGAACAGATGATGGACGAAATGCTGAACAATGCATTCACCCCCAGTGACTAAGTTCTGGGTTTAATCCATCATTTTGTTGCCCACCACACCACCCCACTTTGGACCAAACCATACGCAAATCAATCTTGACACTGTTCCTTTTAAGCTTGCCATGCAGTCTGTCTTTAAAAGTAAAATTCTTACCATTTGCATGACAGTCCCTCTAGGTCCTTAGTAGATAATAGGGCAAAAGGGTGCCAACTACCTATAAAACCCTAGTAGATAACAGAGCATGGAAGTTAGATGCCCAGCAGATTTGTTGCACTTTGCATGTGGGCACTGCTCGAGGTTTTCTTTCATCTTTGAATGCAGCCTGACTAAGCAGACTGCATTTAAATGGGAATGGTGTCCTAATTGGACTTTGGAGCTATTGGCACTTTAAAGGTGATAATCTACATTATTGTTACATACTAGGTACCCCCAGGACCTCCCCTGGGTACCCCAGGGGTGGGGGATCATGTAACTATAAGCTAGGTCCTTATAAAATATGTTTTATAAGCCTTGGTGACGAAAAACTGCTAATTTCATTTTTCTCTGTTGTAGATACTGAGCTCCCTAGGCTAACACTTTAAAATTGTATTGATTTTAAATATTGTTAGGAAAGGCATAGAAACACCATTCCAGCCAGAACATAGAAGATTTGTCTTGTTGATAAATCCAGAAATTTGACATTGGTGAATTTATCCTAACTTTTACAGAAAATATGTTATGAGTCTTTTCTCTGAGCCAAAATCGAGCCTTCTAGAGGTCTCCCCTGATTGGTCAGTGCTAACAAGATTAGCAAGGCTTCATTCATTAAGTGATAAGTGGCTGTCGAGGGGAGAGGCTATCTGCTGAAGGGAGCTCTGCAGCTGCACAGGAGTGCCAGAACAAGGGATGAGGTAATAACCCATCCACCTCAAAGAAGAGCAGGACAGGCAGAGTATACCAGGCCACCTACCCCCACATTCTGTGCCTCTCAGCCACATACCAGGCTTAAGGAAGGAATTTACAGATGTCAGGAGGAGGAGAGCTATGGAAATGAGCTACACTGGGAGATGGTTTAGTTAGCTCTGACTGCCCTGCTGAAATTTCAGCCATCATGGATTTGGGTAGAATGGTGCTTTCTGGGACAGGAATATGTCACACTTTGGAGGAAGTGGTCATGCACCTGGGTGTCCCCCTACATTCTGTTGGTCGAGGTGCCCCACTTCCTGATGCCCAGGAGCTGTGAATACATTTGTGAGAGTTGCATAGCCTCTCAGTTCTGTTGCCTGAAACTACAAGAGAAAGAAGGACTGTCCTGCTGGAATCTGGATCTTTTGGCCTGCACTGCTGAGTGAACTGCGCCTGCTGCACAATCGGGTACTACAGCCCTGGGGACTGTGCCTTGCTTCAAGAAGGACTAAGGAGTGAACTTCCTGCAGCTAGAGGTTAACACAGCTTCACCTACATCATCTCCAGCAAGAGTCCCCAGCCTGGAGTGCATCCAGTAGACTTTAAAAGATGTGGTCAGGTGCATTGTGGGAAATGTGGTCCCATCCTTCCAAGGATCATCCAGGAGAGTCCAGATCCTTGGATTTATGTTTTGGACCATTTGAACCTGCAAGGAGGACTTCAGGAAACATCTCCTGAAGTTTGGAGAAGTTTGGAGCACTTTTGTGAAAAATCTCCACTAGGTGACTGACTCGACTTGGGAAGTCGAGCCAGCGAACCCTCACCGTGACCCAGCATGGTTTTCAAGTACACCCTGCTGAAAAGCTCTGGAGGTGTGACTTCCAGTATTTGACCATCAGCGTCAAGCGGGTGTACCCTCGTTGAGTCCAGCCTGGTGAAGAGCAGTGAGGGCCCTTGGAAGAAAAAGCTCCAGAAACGTTTCTGAATATGAAAGCAAATTTTTGACCAAGGCCTCCTGCTTAGTTTATCTGACCAGGGCTCCATCGAGGTCGACTTCAAACTTTGACTTTGTCCCGGTTTACTGCAACCAGATGTCCTGATTTAGGGGCAGATTTAAGTGTCCCTAGCGCCACCGGAGCGTCACTTTTTGTCACC